>NW_026706661.1:0-102748 GCF_029867415.1 Vicia villosa | reverse complement strand
AATTCAGAATCTCCCAGCAGATCTACAAATGATTCCCCAGCGGAGTCAGCAAATGATAGTCTTCATCCAGAAGATAGTTCAGATTCCCCAACAAAGTCAGCAAATGGCAGTCTCCCTCAAAGAGACAGTTTGCTCACTTTCTATCACAACAAAGTCAGCAAATGGCAGTCTCTTTCAGCAGAAGACAGTTTGCTCACTTTCTATCACAACAAAGTCAGCAAATGGCAGTCTCTTTCAGCAGAAGACAGTTTGCTCACTTTCTTTCATGACAGGGTCGACAAATGGCAGTCTCTTTCAGCAGAAGACAGTTTGCTCCCCGAGCAATTGGCAAATGGCAGCCTTTCCCCAAGGAAAGACAGTTTGTCTGTTAAATACTCAAGAGATCGACAAATGGCAGTTTCTTCAAACAGTTTGTCTATTTCTGGGATGTTTAACTCCCCACAGAGTCGATGAATGGCAGTTTTCCTCTTAGGGAAATAGTTCGTTGATTCCCCAGGCATCAGTCGACGAATGGCAGTTTTCACCCCGAAAACAGTTCGTCCGCCTTCAAACGAAGTCATTAGCCCCTCAAAAGATCATGGGCCCATATGACAATCTTTCAAAGACGTCAAGTCAAAAGGGAAGATGGTGAAGTTTCTTTACTACCGTCAAATGGCGTCTCATCTCCAAGTGCTGATGAGAAGTTTGATGAGGAAACAAACCTTTGAAGTTTCTTTACTACCGTCAAATGGCGTCTCATCTCCAAGTGCTGATGAGAAGTTTGATGAGGAAACAAACCTTTGAAGTTTCTTTACTACCGTCAAATGGCGTCTCATCTCCAAGTGCTGATGAGAAGTTTGATGAGGAAACAAACCTTTGAAGTTTCTTTACAGCCGTCAAATGGCATCTTATCTCCAAGCGCTGATAAGAAGTTTGACGAGGAAACAAACCTTTGGAGATTTTCTCTTTATCTGAGATATTGTCCAAACGCAACCGAGACCAGTTTCGAGATATGGACATCCGAAACGAGGAAAGGTTGTTCACCTTTTTCTAAGTATCAGCACTTAGTTAAAGAAAATGGATTGCGCATCCTACATTGCCATCCATTCACCAGAATCCACATCAAGTATTTCTACAGGAGTTTGTCTCCTCATCCCCCGCCAAGTGCGACAACAGGATCAAATCATGCAAAGATTTTATCAATTACAACATCTCAGGAGCGCCCAAAATTCGGGCATTCTTTGATATTTAAGTCTCTTTTACGCAGGAGAGATCGAGGTCTCAATCTCTCTCCCTCCAGATAAAAGAAACTTAAATAGGGGCATCTGTCATACCCTAATTTTTGACCCCCCTGAGATGACATATCTTCAGGATTTTTCATCAGGTCAAGACAAGTACCCAGAGCAGTCATTTCTCCATCTGGTACCTAATCGAGGATGCTCAAAGACAAGAAAGCTCAGGCAAAGGATCAATCAATACAAGGATTAGTCCCTAATACAATCATGAGGCTCAAAGACTTCACTTTTCTCATCTATGATTGATTAGACATCCAGTCATATGAGTACAGGTTTACTCAGGTCGCCAGACTAGGGTTCTGAGCCTATCAAGGACTGAAATCAGGGATCACATTTGGGAAACCCTAAAAAACCTTAGAGGGTCATTCAAAGACATCAATCATCTTCAAATAACTCATATTACAAGGTCTACTGGACATCACACTTCAATTCAAAGTCTACAGTCATTACTTTCACATGGTCGACAAATTAGGGTTTTGACCTAATTCATCAAGATAGTTGACTTCTGATCAGGGCATGAATCCAAAACTCAAGACATGATTCAAGGATCTCTACTACCTCCATATAATCCATTTATATCATCCATTTGTGGAGAAGATCTTATTTCTACACAAAAGCCCAAAAATTCACTTTGTCAGGAAAAAGTCAACTGTGAAGGATCATCATTGACTTTTAAGGTTTTTGGTCAAAAAATGACTTTCAAAGATCAATATCATCAATATATGGATGTCAAAGTCATTTGGCCAAAGAAATTCAAAGAAATTCATCAAGGAGCGAAAAGTCGGGAATTAGGGTTTTTGAAGGCATGGTGAGATCTCAAAATTTCACCTACACAACTCAAAAAACTTCCAACATGAAAGTTGTAGATCTTGCAAAATAAAACAACATCTTACAAAGGAACTTTTTTCAAAAGATCAACCATTTATGAAGTTTTGGAAATTTTGAAGTTTAGGTCATAAACACTTAGAAATTTTTCTAAGTGTTTTAACCTAGTTTTCATCCAACTTTGGGCTCATTTTTCACAAATTTCCTAAATGATGCTGAAGAAGACATAAACTAATGATTTGAAGTAGATGTTTAGGGCTTTCCAAATTGTGTTCAACCTTCTCCAAATTCAATTTGAGCTAGGAGTTATGCTTGTTCAAAGTTGGCCTCATGAAGTAAAATTATAGGTCATGGACACTTTTGGACTTTGCAAATTTTGTGCAAATAACCTCTCTTATGGATGCTACACGACCCATAACACATCTGAAACCATGCCATGCATTCATTTTCACCATGCCATAAGGATTGAAGAAGATTCTAAAAACAAGAACATGTGATTATGTAATGATTACATTTGTGAATTTATGACAAATTGATGAATCACCCAAGGAATCTTCTCACCAACCAATTAGAGCTCATTTCTGGCTCAGAATTGTCCCCTAAGATCAAGCAAAATCGAGGGCTAGGGGATTGATCAAATGGAATCAAAATTCTCATCATTGCATAAGAGATATTTGCAAAATTCCTTCATGGCTAAGAAAGCAAATCAACTTCACTAAGGAAGCTCACTCCTCTGCAGCTATACTGATCCATTTGCCTATAAATACAGATGCATTCCTCATTCAAAAACACACCAAAGCAACCATATTACTTGCTTTCTCTTTCTCTCCTCTTGTTCATTGTTTTTCAAAGTTCTTTGGCAAGAAGAATCGATTTCTTCAAACCAAAGCTTATCTTTGGGAAGTGAGCATTCTAACATCTCAAGGGAGGTCATTTGAGGTGATCCAAGCACCTGGATCACTTCTGTAGGTGGAGGAACACCATTGTTGCTCTCACTTTGGAGCACTTGCAGTTGGAGGTCCATGGAGTGATTCAGAAGGTTTCAAGGCAAGCCAATCATCCAGACACACTCCTCAGGTCATAGTGAAGCTAACCAGATGGCTGCAGCTCATCTGTAACTCAGGATTCAACAACCTCCATGTCCACTTGAAGCTCAAATCGAGGGAGGTCCATAGAACAATTCAGAAGGATTCAGGCTACAATAAGCATCCAGTTAGCATCATTGAGTCTCAGGGAAGCTATTGAGATCATTCATTCAAACCCAGGTGCTCTCAATCATCCTCACGATCTCCATTTTCAGAGGTAAGTTTCTGAACTTCACCTCTCTAATTTAAGTACCTTTTGTGAAATAGCTCGATTCTATCTTGTTCAGCATCATCAGAGGATTGAAAACCCTCTATCATCATCCATTTATCTTTCAGTATAGTCATTTAATTTGATTTTGAAATTTTAGGGTTCTTCACGATTTCTGATAAATTAGTTAGATGTAGTTAATGATAGTTCATGTTAGTTACATATTTAGAATCGTGAGTGAAATTAGAGCAAGTTTCGTGTTTACATCATGACAAATGGTTGAGAAACGAGTGAGTTCAGAAATCCAAAAATGGAGAGCTTGAGGTTGAAGACGAAGATGGTGGTCGCGCGCAAATTTGAATTCTCAGGGCAGGGTTTATTTTATTTTGAATGGTATGCGTTTTATTAACGACTAAACAACTTGCCCTAGTGGCCACACATGCGCCCTTAGTATCATCATGCCACAAGTCTGGGGTTCGAATCCCCCTCGCCCCAGACTTTTTCATCCTTTTATTTTTTCAGATTTTTCTAACTTGTTTTAAAACAAAACCAAATGCGCGCGTGTTATAGTCACCAACTGGCGTTTGGCTCAGTGGTGTTGTTTTGAGTGTGTGGCTATAAGGGCGTGAGTTCAAGCCTTGCTAGGACCAAAACCTATTTTTTTATCACTTTTCTAACTTAATTCCTTCACAACTTTAACCAATTATTTAACTTATCAAATTAATTCATTTTGACTTCATTTTTTAAACACTTGTTGATTAATATATATATTTTATAAATAATCAAAAAAAATCATAAAAATATTATTTATTTCATGTATTTTAATTAGGTTTAAAATAGTACGTTTTAAATGTTTTCTTAAATACTTTAAAATATATATATTCATTTTGTTTTAACCTAATTACTTTGTGAATAATGTTATGATAAAAACCCTATTTATTTAGGTCTTAATTAGGTATGGATTTCATCTTTGCCTTAATTAAGTTGACTTTTGTCAATCTACAAAATTGTTTTCAATCTCCGATTAAACAGACGATTAAGGTTTTCAAACAACAAAACCTTATATCATTTCAATCTTTTCATCAGCTCTTTTCACAACAGTAATCATTCAAAAATCATAAATCATTTTCAAATTGCCTTTGTAGCCAGTACTGTAAAGTACTGGGCCTCTAATAGAGTGTAAGTCCCAAAAACCTTCTCTTCTTAGCTTGTTTTCAAAACTGTATTTTCAAAATCTTCTTTCTGTTTTCAAAACATTCTTCTGGTATTTGAAGGGCATTATTCCCGGTGAAACTCTTCAGATACCTATGTGACCTTTGTCCATCTTCACTTCTTCTGTTTTCAAAAACCATTAACTGTTTATCATATACATTCAACTGTTATCAACAAAAACAACAAAAATTACTGTTGAGGCTCTGTACATACTTCTTCAATGGCCTCCACTCCATCCAGGTTAGGCTTTACAAGCTTTCAATTTACAGCCTTTATTTAAATTACTGTCAAATATAAACTGTGCATATATTAGTTTAGAACTACGTTTGAGTATAAACCTCAGGACAGTTAAACTATATATATATTATAGGAATATGACCTGGGATTGAGAATGTCTTCCCGGTGAAGGCTCTTTCCTAATTAGAGATCTGTAGTTCAAACCCCCAAGATGAATTATTCCCGGTGAAACATCTTGGCAAAAACCTTAGAATCCAAAAAAATACAGGACACATCCACCCAAAGAGGAATTATTCCCGGTGAAACCTCTTACCCATTTGCTTAGAGCCAAAATAAGTTCAAAACTACATAAGCTTTCTCTTGTGCTATAACAAGGACCCTCGATTAGCCTCCTCTTGGGCTTTGTACAAGGACCCACAGGCTTCTTAAAAGCATTTCCAGCTTCCTCTTGAGCTTGTATACAAGGACCCATCAGGTTTCTTATAAACATAGGAACAGGTCTTTAGTCACCTTTTAGCCTACCCTGGTGAGTTTCTTCCAATTTAAACCAGACTTAAAACAAGCTAAGTTTGTCTCAATTTCACATTGAGTACATTTTTGGAATGAGAGACATGGACAGTCTCTGTCACCCTTATCTTCATCAATCCTCCTTAGTAGAGTCTAGGATCTATGTTTTGGTCATCCTCAGCATTGAGTCAGCCTTCATCTTGGGCTTTAAACAAAGAGTCTCCACTAGATAATCTTTCTGCCATCCACTTTTCAATCAAAATCCCTGGAAAGGGTTAGCCTCCAAAGTCAATTAAAATCAATCCATCATTTCAATAAAAACCCCTGGAAAGGGTTAGCCTCCAAAGTCAATTAATAAAAAATGTCAAAAAATAAATAGATTTCATTCTCTTAGGAGATAATTTCCCCAAAAGAGTCAAAACCCCTGGAAAGGGTCAGCCTCAAAAAAAAAAACATGATAAAGTCAGTCTTTTAACAGACAAATTCACCAGCTGAGTCAAAATCCCTGGAAAGGGTTAGCTTCCAAAGAAAAACAGTCTTTTAATAAATAAAATCTCCTCAGTAGAGTCAAAACCAACAAAAACAGTTAGCCTCAACCTTGGGCTTCATACAAGGCACCCAAACAATAAAACTCCCCTGTCAAGAGTCAGCCTCAACCTTGGGCATTGTACAAGGCAGATAATAGAGTCTCCCCAGTGAGTCTTTCATCACTTAGTAGCCACAACCTTGGGCTTTGTACAAGGCAGATAAACCATATCTTTCATGTGTCAAAGATTCCTAACACTTAGGATCTTTCCCCATATAGTCATCCATACTTAATTCATTTAAGAGTCCGCCACAACCTTGGGCTTTGTACAAGGCAGAAAATAATGTTTTTCCCTAGCTAAAGTTAGCCACAACCTTGGGCTTTGTACAAGGCACATAAATAGAGTCTCCCTAAGTAGAGTCAGCCTCAATTCTGGGCTTTGTGTGGTGTCGTTTTCTTTTACCTCCCCGTTTCACTTGGGAGGACGGCACGCTAAACCCTTCACGCGAAATTTGGAAGGAGAATGCGCCCGTGGTGGGATGAATTTTATTTCAGTTCTTCCTACGATATCACACGAACTTTCTTATTTGTCCTACGAGTAGGAAAGGGGAAAAAAGATCTCAACTAAACCCTAGGAGTTTGCTAAGTGTGGGGATTTACACCTAGACTAGAAATTCTGGAGTCCGGGAGGTCGGTTATACATAGGGAAGTGTTTAAACACCCTACATATCTGTAGTACTCTACAGGAACCTTCTCTGTGTCATTGTGTTTGTGTTTATTGCTAATGATTGGGAAAGTTTCTCCTTTGTGTTAGGAGAAGGAATTGATTTGATTTGAAAAGACAGACAGATAGACAGACTGACTATTTTTGGTATTTTATTAGCTCGCTGAGATTCCTTGTGAACCTCATGCCTACATATCCCTAGTGGAAGTCAGAGCTTAATGTAGTTCGGGGAACTAACTAGGGAAATTGATTGTTTTTTGGTGCCTTGCTTGAAGCTCAAGGTTGAAGCTTGGAATTAAATCTCTGTTTACAGTAAAGAGACATGAAATTATCTCTACAGAGAGGTATTTGTACTATTCTACCACAAACATTTTGAAAGAGTGACAGAATAACTGAATTCATTTCATTCAAGAGGGGGACCTTACTTGGGTGTACAAGTATGCCAGTCAGATGCCTCTTAAATGAAAGAAAGATGCTCGTCCAAATTAGGGAAAGTGTACAAGTCTGGGGATGTGCCAGAGCATGTCTTTCAGAGTCCTAAATGGGAGACTTTGATTGAAATTGAATTTGAAATGTTTGTTTGTTTGAATGTGGTAGAGTAGTAAAAAATATCTCTCTATAGAGATAAGCTATGTCTATCTACTGTATAAAAGATTTGACTTTAGCTGGCTTGTATGAGGCCCAAGCTTGAGGCTTTTTGATTGATTTATTAATGTATTATTTGACTCTGGGAGGTGGCTCCACTGGGGGTTAATTACAGGGTATTTTTGTGTTCTGTACAAAGCCCAGAATTGAGGCTGACTCTGTTTAGGGAGACTCTATTTGTGTGCCTTGTACAAAGCCCAAGGTTGTGGCTGACTGTTGAGGATAATTGAATGAATGACTTTATTTTATGTGCCTTGTACAAAGCCCAAGGTTGTGGCTGACTCTAGCTAGGGAAAACATTATTTTCTGCCTTGTACAAAGCCCAAGGTTGTGGCGGACTCTTAAATGAATTAAGTATGGATGACTATATGGGGAAAAGATCCTAAGTGTTAGGAATCTTTGACACATGAAAGATATGGTTTATCTGCCTTGTACAAAGCCCAAGGTTGTGGCTACTGAGTGATGAAGAACTCACTGGGGAGACTCTATTATCTGCCTTGTACAATGCCCAAGGTTGAGGCTGACTCTTGACAGGGGAGTTTTATTGTTTGGGTGCCTTGTATGAAGCCCAAGGTTGAGGCTAACTGTTTTTGTTGGTTTTAACTCTACTGGAGATTAAAAAAAACTGTTTTTCTTTTGGAAGCTAACCCTTTTCAGGGATTTTGACTCAGCTGGTGAATTTTTCTGTTAAAAGACTGACTTTATCATGTTTTTGGAGGCTGACCCTTTCCAGGGGTTTTGACTCTTTTGGGGAAATTATCTCCTAAGAGAATGAAATTATTGTTTTGACATTTTAAACAGATGTTGGAGGCTAACCCTTTCCAGGGGTTTTTATTTAAATGAAGGAATGGATTGATTTTAAATGACTTTGGAGGCTAACCCTTTCCAGGGATTTTAAGATTGAAAAGTGGATGGCAGAAAGATTATCTAGTGGAGACTCTTTGTTTAAAGCCCAAGATGAAGGCTGACTCAATGCTGAGGATGACCAAAACATAGATCCTAGACTCTACTAAGGAGGATTGATGAAGATAAGGGTGACAGAGACTGTCCATGTCTCTCATTCCAAAAGTGTACTCAATGTAGAATTGAGACAATCTTAGCTTGTTTTGAAGTCTGGTTTAAATTGGAAAAAACTCACCAGGGTAGGCTAAAAGGTGACTAAAGACCTGTTCCTATGTTTATAAGAAACCTGATGGGTCCTTGTATACAAGCTCAAGAGGAGGCTGGAAATGCTTTTAAGAAGCCTGTGGGTCCTTGTACAAAGCCCAAGAGGAGGCTAATCGAGGGTCCTTGTTGTAGCACAAGAGAAAGCTTATGTGGTTTTGAACTTATTTTGGCTCTAAGCAAATGGGTAAGAGGTTTCACCGGGAATAATTCCTCTTTGGGTGGATGTGTCCTATTTATTTGGATTCTAAGGTTTTTGCCAAGATGTTTCACCGGGAATAATTCATCTTGGGGGTTTGAACTACAGATCTCTAATTAGGAAAGAGCCTTCACCGGGAAGACATTCTCAATCCTAGGTCATATTCCTATAATATATATATAGTTTAACTGTCCTAAGGTTTATACTCAAACGCAGTTCTAAACTAATATATGCACAGTTTATATTTGACAGTAATTTAAATAAAGACTGTAAATTGAAAGCTTGTAAAGCCTAACCTGGATGGAGTGGAGGCCATTGAAGAAGTATGTACAGAGCCTCAACAGTAATTGGTGGATAATAGTTGAATGTACTTTATGATAAACAGTTAATGATTTTTGAAAACAGAAGAAGTGAAGATGGACAAAGGTCACATAGGTATCTGAAGAGTTTCACCGGGAATAATGCCCTTCAAATACCAGAAGAATGTTTTGAAAACAGAAAGAAGATTTTGAAAATACAGTTTTGAAAACAAGCTAAGAAGAGAAGATTTTTGGGACTTACACTCTATTAGAGGCCCAGTACTTTACAGTACTGGTGATAAAAGCAATTTGAAAAAAATGATTTGGAATGATACAAGGTTTTGTTGTTTGAAAACCCTAATCATTTGATTTTATCAGAGATTGAAAATAGTTTTGAGATTTGACAAAAGTCAACTTAATTAAAGCAAAGATGAAGATCTATGCCTAATTAAGACCTAAGTGATTAGGGTTTTATCATAAATTTATTTACAAAAATGATTAGGTTAAAACAAAGTGAAAATATGTATTAAAGTATTTAAGAAAACACCTAAAAACATACTATTTTAAACCTAATAAAAACATGTGAAATAAATAATATTTTTATGATCTTTTTTATTATTCACAAAATAGAGATATTAAATAGCATGTGTGTAAAAAATGAAGTGAAAATAAATTAATTTGATAGGTTAATTAATTATATGAAGTTGTGAGAAAATTGAAGGAAATAAGTGATAAAAAATAATGTTTTGGCCTCACCATGGTTTGAACCCACGCCCTTGAAGCCAACAACTCAAAATAACACCACTGCGCCAACGCGCGTTTGGTGTTAGTAAGTTGCCTCTACTTGGTCATATTTCAAAACAAGTTGTAATTCCTTAAAAAATAAAAGAATCAAAAAGTCTGGGGCGAGGGGGATTCGAACCCCAGACTTGTGGCATGATGATACTAAAGGCGCATGTGTAGCCACTAGGGCAAGTTGTTTAGTCGTTTATAAAACGCTTTCAGTTAAATATATTTTAAACCCTCCCCTGAGAAATTAAAAATGGCGCCACCACCATCTTCGTCTTCAACCTCAAGCTCCATGATTTTTGAATTTCTGAACTCACTCGTTTCTCAATCATTTGCCATGATGTAAACACGAAACTTGCTCTAAATTCACTCACGATTCTAAATATGTAACTAACATGAACTAATATTAACTACATCTAATTAATTTAACAGAAATCGTGAAGAACCCTAAAATTTCAAAATCAAATTAAATGACTATACTGAAAGATAAATGAATGATGATAGAGGGTTTTCAATCCTCTGATGATGCTGAACAAGATAGAATCGAGCTATTTCACAAAGAGTACTTAAATTATAGAGGTGAAGTTCAGAAACTTACCTCTGAAACTGAAGGTCGTGAGGATGATTGAGAGCACCTGGGCTTGAATGAATGATCTCAATAGCTTCCCTGAGACTCAATGATGCTAACTGGATGTTTATTATAGCCTGAATCCTTCTGAATTGCTCTATGGACCTCCCTCGATTTCAGCTTCAAGTGAACATGGAGGTTGTTGAATTTGGAGTTACAGATGAGCTGCAGCCATCTGGTTAGCTCCACTATGACCTGAGGAGTGTGTCTGGATGATTGGCTTGGCTTGAAACCTTCTGAATCACTCCATGGACCTCCAACTGCAGATGCTCCAAAGTGAGAGCAACAATGGTGTTCCTCCACTTACAGAAGTGATCCAGGTGCTTGGATCACCTCAAATGACCTCCCTTGAGATGTTGGAATGCTCACTTTCCAAAGATGAGCTTTGGTTTGAAGAAAACGATTCTTCTTGCCAAAGAACTTTGAAAAACAATGAACAAGAGGAGAGAAAGAGAAAGCAAGTAATTGAGTTGCTTTGGTGTGTTTTTGAATGAGGAATGCCTCTATATTTATAGGCAAATGGTTCAGTACTGAAGTAGAGGAGTGAGCTTCCTTAGTGAAGTTGATTTGCTTCCTTAGCCATGAAGAAAGTTTGGAAAATATCCAAGTGCAATGATGCATTTTCGGGCTAGCTTCCCCAACCATTGATCTTGCAGGATCTTGGGGGACATTTCTGATTCAGAGGAGGGTTCCAATTGGCTAGTGAGAAGATTCCTTGATGATTCATCATTTGCCATAAATTCAAGAATGTAATCATTACTTAATCACATGGCTTGGTTTTGGAATATTCTCTTCAATCTTTATGCAATGATGGAAATTGATGCATGGTATGTTTTCAGATGCATTAGAGGTCGTGTAGCACCACTTAGTGAAGCAAGATGCACAAAATTGCAAAGTTCCAAATTGTACATGACCTATAATTTTAGTTTATGAGGCCAACTTTGGACAAGCATAACTCTTAGCTCAAATTGAATTTGGAGAAGGTTGAACACAATTTGGAAAGCCCTAAACATCTACTTTAAATCATTAGTTTATGTCTTCTTCAGAATCCTTTGGGAAATTTGTGAAAAATGAGGCCAAAGTTGGAAGAAAACTAGGTTAAAACACTTAGAAAAATTTCTAAGTGTTTATGACCTAAACTTCAAAATTTCCAAAACTTCATAAATGGTTGATCTTTTGAAAAAAGTTCCTTTGTAAGATGTTGTTTTATTTTGCAAGATCTACAACTTTCATGTTGGAAGTTTTTTGAGTTGTGTAGGTGAAATTTTGAGTTCTCACCATGCCTTCAAAAACCCTAATTCCCGACTTTTCGCTCCTTGATGAATTTCTTTGAATTTCTTTGGCCAAATGACTTTGACATCCATATATTGATGATATTGATCTTTGAAAGTCATTTTTTGACCAAAAACCTTAAAAGTCAATGATGATCCTTCACAGTTGACTTTTTCCTGACAAAGTGAATTTTTGGGTTTTTGTGTAGAAACAAGATCTTTTCCTCAAATGAATGATGTAAATGGATTATATTGAGGTAGTAGAGATCCTTGAATCATGTCTTGAGTTTTGGATTCATTCCCTGATCAAAAGTCAACCATCTTGGTGAATTAGGTCAAAACCCTAATTTGTCGACCATGTGAAAATAATGACTGTAGACTTGGAATTGAAGTGTGATGTCCAGTAGATCTTGTAATATGAGTTATTTGAAGAAGATTGATGTCTTTGAATGACCCTCTGGGGCTTTTTAGGGTTTCCCAAATGTGATCCCTGATTTTAGTCCTTGATAGGCTCAAAACCCTAGTCTGGTGACCTGAGTAAGCCTGTACTCAGATGACTGGATGTCTAATCAATCATAGATGAGAAAAATGAAGTCTTTGAGCCCCATGATTGTATTAGAGATTAGTCTTTGTATTGATTGATCCTTTGCCTGAGCTTTCTTGTCTTTGAGCATCCTCGATTAGGTACCAGGTGGAGAAATGACTGCTCTGGGTACTTGTCTTATCCTGATGAAAAATCCTGAAGATATATCATCTCAGGGGGGTCAAAAATTAGGGTATGACACTTTGTACAAAACACAAAAATACCCTGTAATTAATCCCCAGTGGAGTCATCTCCCAGAGTCAATAATATTAATTAATCAATCAAAAAGCCTCAAGCTTGGGCCTCATACAAGCCAGCTAAATTCAAATCTTTTATACAATAGATAGACATAGCTTATCTCTATAAAGAGATATTTTTACTACTCTACCACATTCAAACAAACAAACATTTCAATTTCAATTTCAATCAAAGTCTCCCATTTAGGACTCTGAAAGACATGCTCTGGCACATCCCCAGACTTGTACACTTTCCCTAATTTGGACGAGCATCTTTCTTTCATTTAAGAGGCATCTGACTGGCATACTTGCACACACACAAGTAAGGTCCCCCTCTTGAATGAAATGAATTCAGTTATTCTGTCACACTTTTAAATGTTTGTGGTAGAATAGTACAAATACCTCTCTGTAGAGATAATTTCATGTCTCTTCACTGTAAACAGAGATTTAATTCCAAGCTTCAACCTTGAGCTTCAAGCAAGGCACCAAAAAACAATTAATTTCCCTAGTTAGTTCCCCGAACTACATTAAGCTCTGACTTCCACTAGGGATATGTAGGCATGAGGTTCACAAGGAATCTCAGCGAGCTAATAAAATACCAAAAATAGTCAGTCTGTCTGTCTGTCTGTCTTTTCAAATCAATTCAATTCCTTCTCCTAACACAAAGGAGAAACTTTCCCAATCATTAGCAGCAAACACAATCACAATGACACAGAGAAGGTTCCTGTAGAGTACTACAGATATGTAGGGTGTTTAAACACTTCCCTATGTATAACCGACCTCCCGGACTCCAGAATTTCTAGTCTAGGTGTAAATCCCCACACTTAGCAAACTCCTAGGGTTTAGTTGAGATCTTTTTTCCCCTTTCCTACTCGTAGGACAAATAAGAAAGTTCGTGTGATATCGTAGGAAGAACTGAAATAAAATTCATCCCGCCACGGGCGCATTCTCCTTCCAAATTTCGCGTGAAGGGTCTAGCGTGCCGTCCTCCCAAGTGAAACGGGGAGGTAAAAGAAAACGACACCACAGCTGTTATCCGAATATGACATTGAATACCGTGCTCAAAAAGCGGTCAAAGGAAGCATTCTCGCCGACCATTTGGCGCATCAACCAATTAATGAATATCAATCTCTCAAGTTTGACTTTCCTGATGAAGATGTCTTGTACTTGAAGATGAAAGATTGTGACGAACCATTACCCGAAGAAGGTCCTGACCCTGGATCAAGATGGGGCCTAATTTTTGATGGAGTAGTAAACGCTTTTGGCAATGGAATTGGGGCAATCATCATCACTCCCAAGGGTACTCATATCCCGTTCTCCGCCAGATTGCTATTTGATTGCACCAACAACATCGCAGAATATGAAGCTTGTATCATGGGTCTCGAAGAAGCCATTGACTTAAGGATCAAGATCCTAGACATATATGGAGATTCAGCCCTTGTGATCAACCAAATCAAAGACAAGTGGGAAACTTACCACCCTGGCTTGATTCCTTACAGAGATTATGCAAGACGTCTTTTGACTTTCTTCAACAAGGTTGAATTGCATCATATACCTCGAGATCAGAATCGAATGGCAGACGCCTTGGCCACTCTATCTTCCATGTTCAAAGTCAATCATTGGAACGATATGCCTACAGTCAGAATCACGCGCCTTGAAAGGCCCGCTTATGTGTTTGCAACTGAAGCAGTCATCGATGATAAACCGTGGTTCCACGACATCAAACGCTTCCTTCAAACTCAAGAGTACCCGCTTGGGGCATCAAACAAAGATAAGAAAACTCTAAGGAGGCTTTCTGGCAGTTTCTTCCTGAACGGAGATGTGTTATACAAAAGAAACTTCGACATGGTTTTGCTCAGATGCGTGGACAGACACGAAGCAGACATGTTAATGCATGAAGTGCATGAAGGGTCCTTTGGAACTCATTCAAATGGGCATGCAATGTCCAAGAAGATCTTAAGAGCAGGATACTATTGGTTGACAATGGAATCAGACTGTTACAAACACGTGAAGAGATGTCACAAGTGCCAGATCTACGCAGATAAGATCCATGTGCCACCGACTCTACTCAATGTTCTCTCATCTCCGTGGCCTTTCTCCATGTGGGGTATCGATATGATTGGAATGATCGAACCGAAAGCTTCAAACGGTCATCGTTTCATCTTGGTAGCCATTGATTACTTCACCAAATGGGTCGAAGCAGCATCTTACGCCAATGTTACAAGACAAGTGGTTGTGAGGTTTATCAAGAATAACATCATTTGCCGATATGGTATTCCCAGCAAGATCATTACTGACAATGGTTCAAACTTGAACAACAAAATGATGAAAGAATTATGTGAGGAATTCAAGATTGAGCATCATAAATCTTCTCCTTACAGGCCAAAAATGAACGGCGCTGTTGAAGCTGCTAACAAGAACATTAAGAAGATCATCCAGAAAATGGTCGTCACTTACAAAGACTGGCATGAAATGCTGCCATTTGCTTTACATGGGTATCGTACTTCAGTGCGTACTTCAACAGGGGCAACTCCTTTTTCTCTAGTATACGGCATGGAAGCTGTGCTCCCCGTAGAAGTTGAAATCCCATCAATGAGAGTCCTCATGGAAACTAAGTTATCAGAGGCTGAATGGTGTCAAAGCAGATACGATCAGTTGAACTTAATCGCAGAAAAACGTATGACTGCTCTTTGCCATGGACAGTTATACCAAGCAAGGATGAAACAAGCCTTCAACAAAAAGGTTCGACCTCGTGAATTTCAAGAAGGCGACCTCGTGCTTAAAAAGATCTTGTCTTTTCAACCAGATTCTAGGGGCAAATGGTCTCCTAATTACGAAGGCCCGTATGTTGTCAAAAGAACATTTTCTGGCGGCGCCATGACTCTTGCAACCATGGATGGTGATGAACTCCCACATCCTGTGAACGCTGATGCAGTCAAGAAATACTTTGTCTAAAAAAGAACAAAAGAACAGCTCGGTAAGTTGAAAACCCGCAAAGGGCGACTTAGGCAAAAATGAGCGTCTCGGTGGACTGAAAACCTGAAAAGGCGGTCCAGGCAAAAATTAGAGACAATAAACAGAAAAAATTCATCCTGGTAGATTGAAAACCTGAAAGGGCAATCTAGGCAAAAATTAAGGATTTATGACAAAGTAACTGCATCAGTCCATACTTCGTCACCTGAGGAGTCTTTCTCATCAAAGGATCTTCAATCAAATTATCGCCAATCTGAAGCGACAAGCACAGTTGGAACTCAAAGTTGTTAAGGGAATAGTGGTTATTGCTTTCAATGTAACCTTTTCCGCATAATTACCATTTCCAACTTTTGTAAATACTCCATGGAATCACGCCTTTAGCGGATTTCCATCCTATTAAATAAATTTGAGCCTTGTGCCCATTTGTTTGCAATCTTTAATTTCTTTCAGCTTGCAGAATGACGCTTTAATTGTGTTATTCACTTTTGAAACAAAAAAAAAAAGAAAAAATAAGTTTTAAATGAATTTACTTCACTTTTCTTTTTCGAAATAAAAGCGAAATTTTCCTTTGAGTTGTGAACAACGGAAGGAACATCAGCAGTCATCTCCATAGGATGAACAAAAGGATTCTCCCTGAAAAATTGTTGAGACAACGGTATTCTTGTCCCAGAAAAGAATTCTTGAAGCAATTATCCCTCGAGGTAAAGAAGCTCTTCTATCCCCAGCGAAGAAGCTCTTTTATCCCCAGTAAAGAAGATTTTCCATCTCCAGTGAGGAGGTTCTTCCATCTCAATAAGAAAAGATGCTTATCTTCCCCAGAGAAGTTTAAAGCACGCAACACCATTCATCACCTGTGTTATCTACACCGTGTTGAAGAACATTTGCCAAGTATCTGGTTGTATTGCGACGTCGGTCCTTCTCCAGTATATACTTCATTGTCTGTCAGTCTCGTCAGCATGCATGCTACATTCATGACATTCATCATTCATACATATTTGCATCATTTATGCATTCTTGCATTTTTCAATATTCACTTGTTCAGGATATATCTATCCCAAAAAAAAAAGAAGAAGAAAAAAAGCAGAAAAAGCAAAAAAAAAAAAAAAAAAAAGAAAAAAAAAAAAAAGAAAAAAAAGAAACAGATATGGGCGTGTCATCTCTCCAAGTAGGTTGTCACCCATAAGCAGAAAGAACATCTTCTTTCTTCAGCTCCCCACTGAGATCATTCCTCGTGGAAGAAGGTTGCTTTAGTTTCTCCTCTCAAAACAAAGGAGAAAATCCCCATTCGAGTTCATTCCTCATGGGTACAAAGTCTTGTCTGACTATTTCTTTCCAATTCATTCTTGGTTAAGAACCCTGTCTTTACCAAAGATTCAAATTCCGATTCCTCAAACAGAGTCGTGAAAAATAGACAATAAGCAATAGCCTCGTCATCTGAGCAGTTTATGTTTCTTTCAAAAGCTTTTTCCTCTTAAGGAAATCAATCATGAAGACCATTTGACGATCAGGGCCTTATTACTGTTCACAAGGCTGAATAACCGGTAATTTCCCTAGCAAAGTCTCCAGGATCATTTTATCACTCGGCTGATAATTGATCATGTCTTCAAAACCACTATCACGAGGCTGGTAGTCGGTAACCCTTTTGTTCTGGTTATATTATTTAACATGTCTATCACAAGGCTGATAGTCGGTAATATTAACCGAACCTTTAAAACTCTTTTTACCTTGTCAAGTCTGTCACCATGCTGATAGTCGGTAATGCAGTTTCATACTTTCACCTTCGCATTATTAAACAAGTCTATCCCCATGCAGATAGTCGATAATGTCGATAGGTAAGCTTTTCTTACAAAGCTATCATTCCCCGGTGAAGCATACACTTGCTTTCCCGAAAAGACAAAACGGATTCTCTTCCTAAAACGGATTGAGACATCCTTCCCGATCTCTTTTCCCCAGCGGAGTCAGTTTTTGATATCCCCTCGGTAAAGATGTCCTTGCATCATTCGCAATTTTGGTATCTTAGGTCCAAAATTTGCGTCTTCTGATATTTAAGTCTCTTCCACCCTATCAAAACGAAGATTTTCAATCTTCATGTCTCAGGTTGAAGAAACTTAAATAGGGGCATCTGTCATACCCCAATTTTTGACCTAAGATACCACCTCATATCATTTGCATATGCATCATTTGCATCTCTAACAAATTGCATAGCTTGTGTTTGCTACTTGTGACTCAGCAGGGTTTAATCAAGAAACCACTCATCAGTACAAGTAACAATCAACTAGGGTTTTGTTCTCCCTTCATCTCAAATGAATCATCTTCATCAACAATCAACATTTGGTCCTCAGAGATTCATTTCAACAAGCTCAGCAGCTTTGAATCAATCAGATTAGGGTTTTGACTGAAGACAGTATACTCCTGACTTTTGCTCAGGATTTGACCTAATGACTTGGGACATGACCTCAAGACCCCAAGTACATCATTTTGGCCTAATCTATTGACTCAAGACATCTCCTACACAAGGATTGATCAACAGTGAAATTTCAAATCATCAGATTAGGGTTTTGAACTATCAGGGACTGAAATCAGGGATCACATTTGGGAAACCCTAAAAATCCCCAGGAAGTCAATCAAAGGTTTCAATCATTTTCAAATAATCCCTATGACAACATCCAATGGAAATTACATTTCAATTCAAGATCAACAGTCAACATTTCTTTGCAAGATAATTTCATGTTCGTGGATGTTTTCATTTTAAATGCGCCATTGCCATTTGTGTGATTCAAGAGATTTGTTTGGAATTTATTCCGCGACTCTTGGCTTATGGATTCATCATGGTGAAGAATTGATTATTTGAAAGTTGGTACAAATTTGAAACAATTCATGATGGCAAGAATGTGTTTCAAGACTTAAAGTTTCATGCTACTCCAAGGATTTCCCATCATTTTCTATATCAAAGGGAATTGAATTTTTAAATTCAAAGACCATTCAAGAATATTCAAAGCTTCATGCTTGAATAACAATTTCACTCAAGAATATTGGAATTTCATGATTGAATAATAATTTCATTCAAGTTCTAAAAGAAGTTCAAGCGTTTACATGGAACAAATGAATTACAAAGGAACTTTATCTAAAGTTCAAGAATTACAAAATTCCATTCATTTTCAAGAATGCAAAGTTCATACAATTTAAAGTTGGAATAAATTGGAATTACAAGAAAAAGAAAAGTAAAGCTTCAAAGACTTTCTTGAATTCTTCAATCTTCAAAGTCTTCATTCTTCAAAATTGAATTTCTTCATGCTTTCATCAAGAATGCTCATGTCACATGGAAAAAGAAACAAGAAGGGTGAGATTAGCAAAAAGTTCAACAAAATATTCAAAAGCCCAAATCAAGACAAAAAGGGGTGTATTTAGCAAAGAAATAATTCAAGACAAAAAGGAATCAAAGATATTTTTTCCCACTTGCATAAGAAATAATGTCATAAAGAATATTCTTATTCTTATGAGATTTTTGCAATGATTACAATTTGGATATCAAGTTTATTACCAAATGCCAAACACTCCCTTAACTTTTCCTATAAATAGAAGGCCTCACTTCATTGCAAATCACACCAAAGCAACCTTAACTACTTGCTTTTTCACTCCTCCCTTTTCTCTCATAATTTTCAAAGTTTCTTAGTTCCATAGTTGGAAAAGGGGTGAAGAAGTAGTTCATACCTTAGTAGAGAGCAACAACTTGAAGTTGCATCTTCAAGTCTCCCTAATATCCAAAAAAAGGTTTTGTTGCATCATCTTCATCAAAATAGATCCTACAACAACAAATTCAAAAGTTGTTACAATAAAAAAAAAATTTCAAAGATTGAGCAACTCAAAGTGTTCTTCAACAACACCACCCGAATTTCCAAAAAAAAAAAGAGATTCAAAACCATACCTCTAGTTGCAGCCCCGTATCAACGCATCAATCATCCTCATCATCCAACTTTCATCTTCATACCACCTTCAATCAACAAACTTTCTGCAGCAACAATTTTCAACAAAGAAATTCAGCAACACAACAACGATTCAGAAGCGGTTCAGAACAACACAACTACAATTCAACGGTTCAGACACTCAACAAAAATTCAGCAAAGCAACAATAATAACTTGCAGCCAGCGGGAAGAATTCGATACATACATCAATCAATTCAAAAATTCAGCCGCGACATCAATTAATTCAAAACAGCATCAACTCAGCGACAGTCGCGAATTCAAAAGCATAGCCATAGTTACAATTACTTGTATCAAAATTTCAGAAAGTAATCAAAGTCATACCTCGACGTAAAACCGGTAAAATCCTCCTTGCCGCAGGTAATTCGATTCCCCTTTCACTCTCAACCTTGCTGTTAATTATTGTTATACCTGTAAATTGCTCAAAACCGAAAGCAGAGAGTGTATAAATAATTGTTGCTATGTTCTGAAGGAGGAAAACAAAATTCATGTGTTGTTGGTAATATGAGTTTCAAAACCGGATTCATAGAAATCGTTTAAGAATTATACCTCTATCTGTCAAGATAGTTTGAATCTTGGTGAAGTTCTGTAGCAACCGAACCATTGTTGTCCACCGCGCGAGAGAGAGGAAAGACCGAGTTAAAGTTGTTGTTTACTGAGAATGAAAGTGAGCGGAGGTAGCCGAGAACGAGAGAGATATGTTGTTGCTGTCGTTGTTCCCTGAGAGAGAGAGCAGAGAGTGTTAGAGAGGGAGGCCGCGAGATGTTTGAGGGCTGTGTTGTTGTTGAGAGCATAAAGCAGAGAGAAGGATTCAGTTGTTGTTGTTTGTTCATAAACAGAAAAAATCGTGGAAAAATCATGATGGTGAGAAAGAGGCGCTGCCTCTTGTGTTGATTTAGGGTTCTCAAACCCAGCAACTTGTGATAAGAGCATGGGCGGATCCGGGTCACTCTGACCCGACCCGGTCCGGCCCAGCTTTCTTTCTTTTTTTTTTTTATTTACTCAGTCAGCTTTTGTTACATGTTGGGCCTGCACCTCCATACGAATTTCAAACCCTCTGGCCCAAATACTTAGTTGTTTTTTACTAACTATTTCTTTTAATTTTCTATAAGAAATTGTTTGCATAATAAAACTTAGTATTTTAATTTAAACATAGAATTGAGTTTTAATCCTTATTAAAAAAATGACAAAAATATGTCTTTTATATTAAAAGTTTTCTTTTAATATTTTCATATGTTTATAAGTGTGTTTTTTTTTATTCTTATTAAAACTCCAAAAAAATATATTAGATGCATATTTAAATTTTATGTTTCTAATTATTTTTCTTCTCATAAAAAACAACAAAAAAATATATTAGATGCATAATAGTTTTATGTTTTTTCTAATTATTTTCTTCTTTCATAAAAAATCACAAAAAAATATCTTTTATTAGAAGTAATTTTCATTTGAATTTGATATTTTCATAGTTTGTGTAGCTAATCATTTAAATTTTTAATTGATTACTGTTGCATATTACTTGAATTTTCTCACTTCATCCAAGACTTCGAGATTATTTCTCCGTTGTCTTTTGGATTTGTCTGTTTTGTTTGGTCTTCCATTTGCTGTAGGAGTTCTTAAACAATTACTGGATGATCAAAGAATGCTGTAAGCTGTGAGCTTATCCGACGTTTCTCTTTTGCTGGTGTGGATGCTTAATATCTGTTGAGATCCTAATTTATTCCAAGCACATCACCTAAGAATCACGGTAACACCTCAAACTCAGAAATCCATTTTCTCATTCTTCGAGGTAAGCCTAAAACTCCATAATTGCAAAAATGAATTACTTGTCTGTTTTCATCAATTCAACTTCATTTTCAAAAAAACTATTTTCACAACAGTAATCAATTCACTTTCAAATCATGCAACTCATTGTTTTTCAAAACAGTGGGGCCTCTCGAATATTAGAGAGTATAAGACCCACTCTTTTTCTTTTATACAGTTTTTCTTTGTACAGAAAACTCTTTCAAAACAATACTTTTCAAACTGTTTTCGAAACAACAAACGACGCGTCTGTAAATAAAACGATCAACCATGTTTTCAATATACCATGGGCCTCCATGTAGGTATAAGCCCCAAGCCCTTTTGTACATACCCACTCCAGTACATGAAATTAGGTATTTCATTGTACGCCTTTTGTACATATCTCAATCTGTTTTTTTTTAACTTTGAATAACAAACCAAAAATGAAGGTTTCTTTAAATCTTCCCAAAAATACCATGGGCCTCCATGTAGGTATAAGTCCCAAGCCCCTTTGTAAATACCTGTTTACATAGCTTTGAATAAACTCAAGTGGACTTCTCCCCGAGTGTAAGTCCCGAGCCCCTGTGTATACAAATGGATCATGCTCACAGGTATATTTCCTTCATAAACTCCATTATATACACACACTTTGTCATATATGTATAACTGTTCATATTTGTTCATGTACTTGTTCATATTTGTTCGTACTTGTTCATACTTGTGATTGTGTTATATACTTGTTCAACTTAGTACAACACTAGGTTCCCCATAGCCTCCTATTGGGCTTCGTGCAAAGAATCTCCCTAGTTTAGGTTAGGACATAGAGTATGGTTTCCCGGTGAAATCGCTCTAAGAGCTCAAACCAACTATACCATACCTCCCCTTGGGCTTTGTACAAACGAGTGACCCTCCCATAGCCTCCTCTTGGGCTTACAATGCAAGGACCCTGGATTGTCCCTCCCATAGCCTCCTCTTGGGCTTACAATGCAAGGACCCTCGGATAGCCTCCTCTTGGGCTTCGTACAAGGACCCACGGGCTTCTTATAAGCATCCCCCAATATCCAAAACCAAATACCCTAGGAGATTAGACATTTTTCATCTCTATGCTAGGAGTATCTCTTATATATCATCACAAACAATCAATCAATCAAACTTTTTGCCACAAGGTTGGCTAATCAATCAAACTTCTTTTTGCCACAAGGCTGGCTAATCAATCAAACCGTTTTGCCACCGTACTGGCTGATTAATCAAAGTTTTTGTCACAAGGCTGACTTCATTGAAACTTTTGCCACGAGGCTGGCTGATTAATCAAAACTTTTTGTCACAAGGCTGACTTCATTGAAAGTTTTTGCCACAAGGATGGTTAAACAAACAAAAATCAAACAGATGTATGTGATGATATAGATTAGATACATCTAGCATTTAGACGACATTTGTCTATTTTCCTTTGCTTCCACTAGCATAAGTGGGAACTACGATTGCTCTGACTTTCTCAACATCCCTTTGAGAATACGTAGGCACAAGGTCGATCCTTGGCGAGCAAAACAAAACACAAAAAAACCATTCAAACCTTAGCACCCGTAGACCCCGAGCTACAGATGCTCTGATTCCCTTTAAGGGATATGTATGCAGAGGATCGCGATGATCTTTGCGAGCATAATCAAACAAACACCTTAGGTCCCACCTATTTCACAACAGAACCTTCACCGTAGCATAGAATAAAAAACAATAAAGAACCCTGTAGAGTACTACAGATACGTTGGGTGCTAATACCTTCCCTTCGTATAACCAACCCTCTTACCCAAGATCTCCCCCCACTTTTAGGTTATTACAGCTTTTTTCCTTTTCCTCCTTTGGAAATAATAAAAAGTTTGGTCGAATAAAAGAAAAATCATTTGTTATGAGCACTCGAGCCCAAAGAAGGCATCAGGTGTCTCATCCCACAAAAAAGAGGAACAAAACGGTTTTTCGCCCGCGACAGGAAGGAATGTGGCTGGAGATAGTGTGACCTAAAATGTAATTTTATAAGTCAGGGCAAGGGTGCTCAAAGTTTATTCAGCTATTTTTCTAATTTAAAATATAATATAAAGTACAGTTTGCTGACGGTTAGTACCTTGCTTGGATGCAAGTTTGTGACTAAAGAATTGGTGCCAAAATGAAATAGATCAACTGTGGGGCTCATTCTCATTGTTTCGGCCACAAATTTCATATAAACGGTAACAAAATGCATTGTGTCTCACAGGTTGACATAGACTCGCCGTGCAATAGTTGTTTACAATACCCACAATTCAATCAACTCTACCCCAAATTTGAACTAGTTTTTTTTGTTTGAAAATGTTTTCATGGGATTAATCTCCAATTATTAATGGTTATGAAAGAAGCCACTAGTTCCTAAATCAATCACCATCCACATGCATTTTTTTTATAAAGGTCATTGTTGCACCCTAAAATTTGTCCTCCTAATTTAATTTCTAACTGGCTTAAGCTTTGCATTCATGTGTATCTTTCCATTAGGGCATTATCATAACTTATGTATTCATCAGCCAATTATTTGACATGGGATCAAGGGTCTCTAGTGTTAAGGTCTCTCTATGGCTTTGAGGTTCTTACTTCAGATAACCTTGTTTCAAATAGTTCTTCTTTGTGTACTGAAACGTGTATTTAAGTTGATTCATGGGCTTATTCAATATCAAGTTACAAGGTGCACATCCATCAAAATGTCGACTAATGTTCTCATTTGTGGTGTTCGAGTTTGTTAAACTTGGTCCTCAGAGTGATTGAATTTCAAGATAAAGCGTTCGTCCATATTTCAATTCTTATCTCCATCAAGGATTCTTTCACACAAAAAAAACTTTATTGTTGCGATGGTTTGAAATACGAATGTGATGGCATAGAGGATTGACTTGCCCGCTTATTTTGATTAATGCAATTCTTGGTTCTCATCAAAATACTTGTCATTTCAATGGGATTCAAGGCTTGTCATTAAGTTTGGAGATGAAAATCTATTAAGTGAACCAAGTTTATTTTAAGACGTAAGCTGATTGAAGTTTATTCGTTTCAAATCCAAAATCCAACAATCAAAGTTCGGGTGCAAGATTCGTTCACGGTTAGTTTCTTGAAAGGCATTATCATCAAGAAGACAAGCTTATGCACTCAATGTTTCTTTTCAAAATTGGTTCATTATGTCAAATAAGATTCGTTTCATTCACATATCAAAGTTCCATCAAAGACCAAAGTTACAAGCATAAATATTGGCAAGCTTTCGGATTTATAACTATTAATTGGCCGAACCAAGTCCGGCCTTAAAGTATCCAACCCAATCTCGCTTCTCTTATTGGCAAATAAAATATGAGAAAAAGAAGGAGAATTTCTCTAAAGACCCCCCTCTCTTCTTGGTCACTCTGGCCTAAATTCCCTAAATGTTTTACTTCGGAAATGCATCTCCGAAGTTGAAAAAAAGAGTGATTTTAGAGATGCATTTTCGAAATCACATTTTTTTACGTAAAAAAAAATATTTTGAAAACACATTTTCGAAAACTAATTTCGGAAATGCATTTCCGAAATAATGCGCGTTTTGCTGTTTAAACAAAACAGTCTCCCCCCATTTCCATTTACCCTAAATCTTTCAAACACCCCAAAATTCTTCTCAAGCATTTGCATAAACACCAAAGGCAACTTCAAAGACCATCAAAGGCTACTCCAAAGACTCATACAACACCTCTAAAGCACCTCCAACAACACCTCAAATTTGTAAGTTTTCCAAACATTCAATTTAGGATTAAAATTGATATTAGGGGTGTTATAAATTAGTATAATGTAGTACATTTAGGTTATTATATGTCACCGGCAAGGTTTTGAAGTTCTGCAAAAATGGTGTCGCAGGGGGGTTTCGGAAGTGCATTTCCGAAAGCACCTCCCTAGAATTTGTGATATAAGGTACAGTAAATTTGTGATATAAGGTACAGTTTGCCGATGGTTAGTACCTTGCTTGGATGCAAGTTTGTGACTGAAGAATTGGTGCCAAAATGAAATAGATCAATAGTGGGGCCCATTCTCATTGTTTCGGCCACAAATTTCATATAAATGATAAAAAATGCGCTGCGTCTCATAGGTTGACATAGACTCGTCATGCAGTAGTTGTTTACACTACCCCCAATTCAATCAACTCTACCCCAAATTTAAACTAGTTATTTTTGGTTGAAAATGTTTTCATGGGATTAGTCTCCAATTATTAATGGTTATGAAAGAAGCCACTAGTTCCCAAATCAATCACCATCCAGATGCATTTTTTTTATAAAGACCACGTATTGTTTATTTTATGTACTTAAATGGATTGTTAATTTAATTAGTTGTTTATGTATTCGTATGAAATCGTGTAGTTTCCAATTAAATTTAATATAATCATATAAATTTTAATCAATAAAAATGTAAGAAAATGTATATAAAAATATACTAATCAATAAAAATTTACTTATGGAAATTAATTTTTCATAATAATATAAAAAATATAATTTTAATAGTGTTCAATTGTAAATATTAGACTAACAATTTTTCCGTATTAGATTCGAAAATATCCAACATAAAAGGTTTTGAATATATATAATTAGTTATTTGAATTAGTATGATAATGAATTTGTTTCATAGCATTATGTTCAGTTACCACAATACACTAACAATTTTCTAATAACAAATTAAAATAACATAACTTATCCATATACGAGATTTCACTTTTTTCTAGTTGAAGTTGAATGTTTTGTAGTAATATATATGATAGTTAATTATGGTTGGTTTGGGTTGGGTTTGCGTGTAGAAAACTGAAAATCCGATGCCCGAACCAATTAACATAGAATTTCATTGGTTTGGTTCGGTTCTTGCCAGAATTGAAAAAATGCTCAATCCAAACACTATGGTTTGGATTCCGGTTTGGTTCGGATTTACCCGAACCAATGAACACCCCTATTATGATTGAAAAATGTCCATGTCGTATTATATCAGGTGTCCCTTTTGAAGACTGTACTTTGATAGCTCTCCACAACGTTATATGGATTGATTAGCTGGGATCTATAAATAAATAAATAAATAAATAAATGATTATATTTTAATGGGTTAATGAACTTTTTTGTCCCTTTAAATATTTCAAATTTCGTTTTTAGTCCCTCCAAAATTTTCCTTCAAGAAATCGTCCCTTCAAAATTTTTCTTCCGAACTATTGGTCCCTAACGTCAAATTTCGTAGCTAATCGGTGGCTAAATTCGTAGCTAATCTCTAGCAAATTTGACGTTAGGGACCAATAGTTTAGACGAAAAATTTTGAAGGGGCGACTTCTTAAAGGAAAATTTTGGAGGGACTAAAAACGAAATCTGCAATATTTAGAGGGACCAAAAAGTTCATTAACCCTATTTTAATTATATAAAATTATATTACTTTTAGATATATAAAAGTATTTTAAATATGCAATAAAATAATTATATGAAAAGACTAATCATATAACTTTATGAGAAAATGAGTGATGCACGCAATATATGTTTACACTATTAACCAATCACCACCATGTATCCAATTAAATCATTCTTTTTATTTAAAAAAAGTTAATGAGATAGCATATCGATGATTTTCTATTTGATGACGTAAAACTATTTTATACCGTGCACTATCTTTTAACTTTTTTATTTATTTATTAAAATAATAATTTTAATTAAAATGAACGTAATCATTATAGTAATTAAATAATGTCAATAATATTAAGAGTTATCAACATGAACATAGAAATGAAGAAATGTGATTCTCATTACTCATTAGGGTGAGTACAATGTGCATTTATACAAGATATGAGCTACACCATAAGAAGGTGTACTTATGCTACATATTATAAAACCCTAGAGTAACTACTAACTGAAAATAACTGAAAACAGTTAGTGTATTTTTTTGTTGCTTATAGCATCTTCCTTTCTATCTTTATCATCTTCATTCACATACTTCAATATCCTCCCACAAGTTAAAGGATGGTAGATATCTAACAACTTTAACTTGAGTAATAGTTCATTGAAAGGTTATGAGTGCAATGACTTGGTGAATAAGTCATCAAGTTGTTCTTTGGATTTGACAGGCAGCAACTTAAAAATTCCATTGCTTTGTTTTTCTCGAACGATGTGACAATCTATCTCCATATGTTTTGTCCTTTCATGAAAGACGGGGTTGGACGCAATGTGGATAACACTGTTGTTATCACGATAAATCACAGGTGTCTTAGAACATGTGATGTGAAGATATTTCATGAGGTAGAGGAGCCATTGAAGTTCACATGTGTCTATAGTGAGAGCTCGATATTCTGTCTCTGAAGAAGAGCGAGAAATCGTGAGTTGCTTCTTAGTGCGCCAAGAGATAAGGGATCTACCAAGAAAGAAACACTGTCCTGATACAGATCTTCTGGTATCCAAACAACCCGCCCAGTCAGCATCAAAATATCCATTCAACTGAAGGCTTGAATCTCGTGGAAAGAAAATGCCTCGAGCCAGACAGGTTTTAAGGTACCGCAAAATTCTGCATGATGCATTAAAGTGTGTGACTGTAGGAGTAGCAAGGAATTGGCTAAGTTGTTGTGTGCAGAAAGTGATGTCAGGTCGAGTAGTATTGAGATATAATAATCGACCTACAAGTCGTCAATAAAAAGGTGTGTCATGATATGGTAGGCTGGAATCTTGGTGTAATTTGACTGCAGGATCTGATGGAGTGGCAACCGGTTTGGACTCAAGAAATCCAGAATCTTCCAATAAATCTAGACAATACTTTCGTTGATTAAGAATGTAACGCCCCGAAGTTAATTAATTAGTTAATTAAATTATTTAAGAATTTAATCATTGGATTTATTCGAAGTTCGTGGATCAATCGGAATTGTCGGTTTTACTTTGGGAAGCGTATTTGGATTATTAAGTTAAAGTCGGATTTTATTCGGTTAGTCGGAGAATTAATAAAGTTGATTAGGTTGAAGAAATAATAGTAGAAATAATACTATTATTAATATTGGACTATTTGTATTTAATTCGAATTTCATCGACGAAGTCGGAATTATTTTATTAAGTTGGCTTGGTAATTAATCAGATTAATTTGGTGAAATAAAGTTGAAGTGTTATTTTATTAATGAGCTTAAAAATAACTTTGGGTTTAATTTGAGTTGTTGTGAAGTAATGAGGGGGTATGTCACTTAGGCCCAATTAAGTTATTTAAGTGATTAAATAAAATAACTTTTACTATGTTGGATTTAGAATTGGAAGAAGGAAGAGCTATCATAACATAAAGAGGAATAGGGTTTGGAGGAGAGGTGAAGAAGAGAGCCATGGCGGAAGAGAAAAGCTAGAGGAAGTCCAATTTTTGCAGCAAGTTTCTGCAGTGAGACACCTTAGTAAAACGGACGTTTCTCCCAATCCAACCGTTGGATCGTCGCGGTTCTTGAACACAACGTTCCAGACTCGTAGAGGTAACTTCTGACCGGAGCGATTTTAGTTTTGATGATTTTAAGTCCGTCTGACAAAGCGATTTCCGAACAGGTTTTTGGTGCGTCTCTGCACGTTGTTAGAAAAGATTTTCGGAGAAAAGTTGGAAGCGGCGGCATAAGTTATGGCAACCGGGAGAGTAGAGCAATATCATATTCAAGGTAAGGGTGAGGTTCTAGCTCTATAAACGGGATTATGATGAATGATATGTGGGGGTTATGGTTGTATGATTGCCTCTGTTTTGTGTGTTGTGATTGTATTGTTGAATGTTGAAATTGATTGACGTCTGTGAATAAGGTTATAAAAGTTCAATCAATGGTTGTGGGAAATTAACCTAGGGTTTATAATTATTATTATTGAGGAATTAGTTGTAGAAAATTGCTAGATGCTGGTGGAGTATAACTATAATATTGCTATGTTCCTGTGATGGTCGAAATTGAATTGTACTGGAATCGAAGGAAGAAAATTTAGTTTTAATTTGTTGGAAGATGGTGTCAGCGCAGGTAAGCGCCAAGGTTTGGACGCGGCGCGAACTGAAGGTTTTTGTGGTGTTCGCGACGCAAAGAGAGGTTCCCGGCGCGTGCTATACGAGTTTTAGAAATATGTTTTGATTTCTGGCTGTTGATGTTTTATGTTGGTTGTTGGGATCAAGCCTTAGTAGGATTAACTTGAGAAGAATTATAATTATTATTATTAGTGAAGAAATTGGTTTAAATTAATTAGAATATTATACCGTTGGAATTGATTAATTTAATTAGTAGAAATTATAGTGATGATTTCTTAGTGATGAGATATGTAGTTAATGGATTAAGTTGTATAAAGATGGAATTGGTGTGAAGAAGAAATAACAGTAGTAATAACGATGATATATGTAGCAGGCTGAACTAGTAGTATAATTGGAATTAATAATAGAATTAACAAATAGTAGAATTGGAATTAGAATGATAAGAATTGTTGGTAGTAGATTAATTAATAACTTGAAGGATTAGTACCTAGATGTTTAGGGGCTGTTTTGTAATGATTAAGTTGATGCAATTGATGCATGTTTAAGTTGTTGTTTTTGTTGCTGTTGTTCTGGTTGTTGTTGTTGATACGTTGATTAAGTTGCAGGTCTTATGACCAATGTTATTTAAGTTATTGGTGATGTGTTGATTAAGTTGTAGGTCTTATGACCAAGGTTGATTAAGTTGTTTGCGGTTGTTGCATTGTTGTGTTGTGACGTTGTAGTTGTTGTTATTGTTGCATGCATACATTTGCATATTACGTTGGCCTGGATGGGAAAAATGTTTAAGTTGGCCTTGACGGCACCTGTTTAAGTTGGCCTTGATGGCACCTGTTTAAGTTGAAATGCCTCGATAACTTGGCATATGTTTAAGTTGGGAGTTCTGCTCCAATGGTACCACATGCATTTGCACAGTTGATTCGCATTTGAAGTTGTTGTTTTTATTACGTTGTTGTTATTACGTTGTTGTTGTTGTTATAAGTTGTTATTGTTATACTTGTTGCTGATAATTGTTATTATACTTGTTGTTGATAAATAATTATTATAAACCGTTGTTGCTATTTGTTATTATAACTGTTGTTTGAATAAGTATGAAGTGGTGAAATTGTATGATTTAATCTTAATATATTATTTATCATACGCTTGTTTATATTGTTGGATATCTCACCCCTTCTGAATGATGTTTCCCTACCATGGGAAATGGACAGGTACTCAAGATAGTGGTGGAAGTTTGAAGTGATTTTATGAAGTCTTTAGTTACTGTTAGTTCGAGTTGGGTCTTGCTCTGATACGTAGCACTCGGGGGGATGAACGATTGTCTTTTAATTGTTGTTATAACTATAAGTTGTTAACTTTTAAGTGGAATTTATGAAGTAATATGACGTTGGTGAAGTTGTTTTAGTTTAATAAAAATATTATGCGAAGTGAAGTTGAATAATTGATATTATTATTATTAATAAAAGTTGTTTTATTTTTTTAAAATAGTAAACAGGTTTTATCGGTTCATCCGAGTTATGTGCTATGTATCTTTGATATATGTGATTAAGTTGTTTGTTGTTTTACGGTGAATGTGACATCTCAATTGTATGTTGAATTTCCGCACTCTGATTTTATTAAATATTCGTTGGGTAGATTTGGGGTGTTACAAAGAAAGATACCTGATTTGGATTGAGCCACCTTAATGCCAAGGAAGTATTTCAAAGTGCCCAAGTCTTGGATTTTGAAGGTATTGTCTAGAGCTAGTTTGGTGGAGTTAAACTCGTTCATGTCATTGCCTGCTATAATAACATCATCAACATAAACTATTAAGATAGTAATGTTAGATGATGAGCACTTCACAAACAATGAGTGATCTGAAGTAGCCTGAGTGTATTGGTGTGCAAGAAGGATAGATGTAAGCCTCTCATACCATCTTCTACTAGCTTGTTTAAGACCATAAATGGACTTAACAAGCTTGCATACCTGATTTGGTTTAGATGTGTGCACACCATGTGGGATGACCATATAAACATCATCTTTAATGTTACCGTGTAAGAAGGCATTGTTTACATCAAGCTGATGTAGGAACCAATGCTTGTAGGCAGCTAGGGCAATGACAGTTCTGACAGTTGTGAGTTTAGAAACTGGTGAGTAAGTATCAAAGTAGTCAAGGCCCTCAATCTGGTTGTAGCCTTTGGCAACCATTCTAGCTTTAAATTTGTTGATTGAACCATTAGCCAAGTACTTGATTTTGTATACCCATCTGCAGCCAATGGGTGTGATTCCAGGCGGTAAGTCTATAATTTTCCATGTGCCTGTTTTCTCAAGGGCTAACAATTCAAGTTGCACAGCCTGTTTCCAACACTCATGCTTAGATGCTTCAGCATAAGTCTTAGGTTCAGGATTAGTGACTAAAGACAATGCATAGTGAGATTGAGAAGGTGATAAGTATTTATGTGAAATAAAATTGGAGATAGGATAAAGAGTACCTTTGGAAGAGTGATTTAAGTAGCAAGAGAATTGCAAATATAATCTTATAAATAAGAGGGTTGATGACTCACTCTTGAAGAGGTTCTGGTTGGATGGTTTAAATTGTGTGGTAAAGGGTCAGGAGTGGTGGATTCAGGGAGATTGTTGGATATATGAGGGATGGCAGTAGAGGTAGATGGAGAGGGGTCAGTAGTTAGGATGGATGCAGGAGGTTCAATAGGAGAGGTGAGGTCAGTGGAGTTAGTAAGTGGAATTGGTTTAGTATGTTTGATGATTTTGTCTTTGAGAGAAGGAAAGTAAGACCAAGAAGTGGATGACATAGGAGTAGTAGCTGTATAAGGAAGAATATGCTCATGAAAGGTGACATTTCTAGAAACAAAGATGTCATTGGTATGGTAATCAAGGAGGATATAACCTTTCATACAAGGTTTGTAACCAAGGAACATAGATTTTCTAGCTTTTGGATCAAGTTTGGTTCTATGGGCTTGAAGGGTTGATGCATAACATAGGGATCCAAAAACTTTGAAGAAAGAAATATCAGGAAGCTAACTATGAAGGACTTGGTAAGGAGACTGATTTTTGAGGATGGGAGTAGGGACTCTATTTACGATGAAGGTGGCAAACTGGAAGGCATATGACCAAAACACTTCAGGGAGTTTAGACTGGTAGAGAATGGCACGACCAACATTTAACAAATGCTGGTGCTTCCTTTCGAATCTGCCATTCTGATGAGGATTCTCAACACAAGATCTTTGATGAATGATTCCTTTAGAAGCATAGAACTGGTGGAGCATAAATTCTGGGCCATTGTCAGTTCTAACAATTTTGGGTGTGATGTGAAATTGGCTATAAACCATAGTAATGAAATTTTGGACTTAAGATGATGCCTCAGATTTAGATTTCATGAGGATGATCCATACAAATCTAGTATGATCATCTAAAACTGTTAGGAAATATTTATGGTTATGGATGGATGGTGTGGCTATAGGCCTCCAAATATCAAAATGTTAAAGCTCAAATTTATGTGAAGCAATAAAAGTACTCAAGTGATAAGGTAATTTTCTTTGTTTGGCCAAGTGGCATATATCACAAGTGGCATCATTATCATATTCAACAGAAGATTACAATTTTGACATAAGAGTTATTCTACTAGAAGAAACATGTCCTAATCTAAAGCGCCACTAGGCAGATTTTGGAATGACAGTGTTTTGAGGCTTGTCAACAAGACAATTATTGGCTAGGGTTGGAAGGGTGATATGAGACAATGATGAATGAGGGAAGGCTTTGTCTTCAAGGTGAGGTGCCTTTAAATACAAGTTATATAATCCATTCTCTTTGCTACCCAAACCAATCATCCTCTTGGTATTCAATTCCTGCAAAATACAATGGTCAACAGAAAAAATAGCTGAGCATTTCAAGTCATGACAAAGTTTGGAAATTGAAATGAGGTTCAAATTGAAATCAGGAGCATATAGAACATGATTGAGATAGAGTATGGGAGAGAATCTGATATTGCCAGCATACTGAACCATAGTGCAATTGCCATTAGGTAGAGTAATTCTGACAGGTTGAATTTTATAATATGAGTTAACAGCTCTAAAGATGCACACACGTGATCATTAGCACCTGAATCTAAAATCCATGAAGGGAATGATTTTTGTATAGCAACATTACAAGTACTACCTGAGGAATCATGTAGTGAACTGGATGAAACCTGAGTGGTAGTGGAAGTAGGAGCATTAGAGGAAATGTTGGATTGCTACAAAAGGCTAATGAGTTGATCATATTGTGCTTGAGTTATAGGCATCTACTGACTTGTGTTTGAAGTAACAGCAGACTCATCAGGCAGTTGAGATGAGGAGGAAGAATCAGCCTGAGTGGCATTGACAGAGACTTTGTTCTTATTGAAATTGGGGTGGCCATGCTTCTGATATCAAAAATCAACTATATGGCCAAATTGATTACAGAATGTGCAAACTCTAGTTGCATTCTTGTTGTTGTTGTATCCACCATTGTATCTCGAATCTTTATGTGCAGCATTAACTAAGATAGAACTGTCATCCACAACATCTAACTTCTTGTGATGACTTTCTTCTTGAACAACAAGGGAGTAGATACGATTGATAGAAGGAAGAGGGTCCATAAGCAAGACCTAATTCTTAACAACAGAAAAAGAATCATTCAAGCCCGTAAGAAACTATATGGCTTGCTTCTCAAGTTTGTTTTCTTGGGCTTTCCTCACAGCATTACATTTGCATCGAAGAGAGCATGTGCAGATAGGTAATGGCCTATGAGAATAAAGCTCTTCCCACAAAGCTTTCAGCTCAAGAAAATATTCCATAACAGTTTTAGTGTCTTGCTTCAAATTGTTAATCTTGGATCGTAATGTTAAAATGAGAATACGATCAGCCTTTGAAAAACACTCACGTAAATCATTCCAAGCAGTTAATGCATAATCATGATAAAGAATTGTGGAGGCAATCTGATCACTAACCGAGTTGATAATCCAGGAGAGGATGAGGTGATTACATCGTTCCCATTGTGGATAGTTAAGATCATCATCGGGAGGAATTTCCATAGATCCATCAACAAACTTTCCTTTGTTCTTTGCTCCCAAGGCACGTTGCATGGATTTACTCCAAGAAAGGTAATTGGATCCATCAAGCTTGGGATTGATGTTTAAGGAATTAGGACCTTCACTTGGATGAATGTAGTAGATAGAATCTAGATCAAGTTGATGATTAGGAGCGACGCGCGGTGCCATGGTTGGATCAATGAGAAAACAACAAGAATCTGCAACAAGAAGTAGCAGAAAGAAAAAGATGAAGATCTTCAACAATGAAGATCGTAACATAAAGAAGAAAACTTTGCAAAAACACAGTGCAAGAAGTCCAAAGTATGAGCAAGATCGCAAACGAAATTGATGAAATGGTGAATCAATGAAGCAATACGATCGAAGAAGAAGAAGAAGAAGAAGAAGGAGAATGAGAATTTGTTCATGGATGTAAAACTGATACCATATTAAGAGTTATCAACATGAACATAGAAATGAAGAAATGTGATTCTCATTACTCATTAGGGTGAGTACAATGTGCATTTATACAAGATATGAGCTACACCATAAGAAGGTGTACTTATGCTACATACTATAAAACCCTAGAAAAAACTACTAACTGAAAATAACTGAAAAACAGTTAGTGTATTGTTTTGTTGCTTATAGCACCTTCCTTTCTATCTTTATCATCTTCATTCACATACTTCAATAAATAATTCAAAAGAACACAAGTTTAGTGATAGATAATAATGTGGATAATTAATTGTGAGATAAAATTCTCCTCAATCATCCATTATATTAAAGTATTAATAAATTTAATTCATTCAAGAGAAAAAGGCAAAAAAAAGTACAAGAAAAAAATTCTAACGAGGAGATACGCGATGTATTGTTAAATAAATAAATAAATAAGTAAATATATTTTTTATATTACATACATAAAAATAGGTTTTGCATAAACCTAAGCGGCATTGCAGAGAACAGGTTTCTTTTGAATAGGTGCACCAATATGAGCATTTAACCTACAACTGCCAACAAGACAAGTCCTTATTTTTTGGTGTTGGTGTTTTTCCAATGAATCGTACTCTTTGAACATTCCTACACTATGTCGAAACCTCTATCCACTGGTGGTAGTGGTGTGTCTCCTACTCACATTTCTCATATATTTAGCTCTTTGTCTTGAAGCATGCATGTCAGCTACGTGAAAAAATATACTACCTCTTATCCTTACAAAACTATTAGAGAAATGATATGGTTACATCAATTTTTGACATATACATCGTATGTTTGTATTATACCAACTATTTTTTCTTTTTTTATTATATTATATATATTGAAACTTGTGTCACACTTGCTGTTGAAAGCTAATAGCGACGGTGTAAGTGTTACGGTGTTAAATTTTTGGTGTACATATAGCATATTAAGAGTTATCAACATGAACATAGAAATGAAGAAATGTGATTCTCATTACTCATTAGGGTGAGTACAATGTGCATTTATACAAGATATGAGCTACACCATAAGAAGGTGTACTTATGCTACATACTATAAAACCCTAGAAAAAACTACTAACTGAAAATAACTGAAAAACAGTTAGTGTATTGTTTTGTTGCTTATAGCACCTTCCTTTCTATCTTTATCATCTTCATTCACATACTTCAATAAATAATTCAAAAGAACACAAGTTTAGTGATAGATAATAATGTGGATAATTAATTGTGAGATAAAATTCTCCTCAATCATCCATTATATTAAAGTATTAATAAATTTAATTCATTCAAGAGAAAAAGGCAAAAAAAAGTACAAGAAAAAAATTCTAACGAGGAGATACGCGATGTATTGTTAAATAAATAAATAAATAAGTAAATATATTTTTTATATTACATACATAAAAATAGGTTTTGCATAAACCTAAGCGGCATTGCAGAGAACAGGTTTCTTTTGAATAGGTGCACCAATATGAGCATTTAACCTACAACTGCCAACAAGACAAGTCCTTATTTTTTGGTGTTGGTGTTTTTCCAATGAATCGTACTCTTTGAACATTCCTACACTATGTCGAAACCTCTATCCACTGGTGGTAGTGGTGTGTCTCCTACTCACATTTCTCATATATTTAGCTCTTTGTCTTGAAGCATGCATGTCAGCTACGTGAAAAAATATACTACCTCTTATCCTTACAAAACTATTAGAGAAATGATATGGTTACATCAATTTTTGACATATACATCGTATGTTTGTATTATACCAACTATTTTTTCTTTTTTTATTATATTATATATATTGAAACTTGTGTCACACTTGCTGTTGAAAGCTAATAGCGACGGTGTAAGTGTTACGGTGTTAAATTTTTGGTGTACATATAGCATATCTGAAACTATTATTATCTTCAACACTTACATTACATAATTCAAATGTTTATTTTATTTTTTATATATATTTATTTTTCAGTCTCACTTTTAACTAATTCATTTTGATATAAATTCACTTGTACACGAATTTTTTGATGAACAATTTTTTTCTAAAATTTTTCAAAAGAAAATTTTCAATATGTTATATTTTTCGAAAAAAAAAGTTTATTAAAGTTTTTGAAGTATTTCAAAAGAAGTTTTTTTATGTGATAATAACATAAAGTTTTTTGTTCAATTATATTTTACTGGAAAATTTACAAAAATAAATCTGAAATTTTTTATCAAAAACGATTCAGTTTTAAAAAGGCTAACTATTTATTTTTAATTTTATCATTTATTTTTTTAAGATAAATAGGGGGCAAAGCCCATATAATTTGTTTTTTAATATAAAATACTTTAAATATGAAATAAATGCTAGTCAATCATTTATTTCTGTAATTATTTATTAAAATAATAACTTGAATCATAATGAACATAATCATCATAATCAAAACATCATAGTGGTCAAAATAAATGCAATAATTCAAAATAATAAATAACACAGATCTAGTGATCGAGAATAATATCGATAATACAAAATAAATTAATATAATTAATCTAAGAATCAGGGACGGATCCGAATATTATATAAGACATCACGTATAAATTAATTTTTAACTAATGATTTAATAAACTAAATACACTCAAAAGTATAAACTAAATCTATTATTTAGAATAAAGTATGATTAAATGATAATATATAAAATAAAGTTGATAACAAAACTGATATGAGCTCATTAAATGAAAAAAAAAATGAAAAAGATAAAAAAAATAAATAAATACCTCCTGCGCAGATGTAGTCATGATAAAATGTCGAGACATGTTGAATCCTCAAAGAAATATCTATATATATATACCCTGATATTTATTATAAAAAGAATTATTTGTTGTATTTTATTTGATATTTGTTATTCAGAAATAACACTACACGTATAAAAGAACAATTAAGAACATAAAAAGAACAAGAGCTATGAAAATAAAAAAGAACAATGAAGGAAATAAGAAAAGTTCAAGAAAATAATAATTACCTCAACTATTCTTGATAGAAGAATTCCAAAGAGTGTTAAAAGAGAGAGAGTGTTTGTATTAAATCTTGAAAAATGTCAATCCAAAATCAAACAAAACACCCGTAGTAGCCTCCGTGCTTGACTTACTTATAAGGAAGATTAACAATGATGGATGAAAGTAAGAAAAGACAAACTAATTTATGTGCAAGGCAATCAAAAAGACAATAAAAGATTATATGTTACAAACTGACACTCCAAAATCATTCTTAGCCACCACAAGCAACTCCAAATCAGGAAACAACAACATTTCTCAGTCAGGAAGTAGCAGCACCTTCAACTTAGTCACCACTAAAAAAGAAAAGAAAAGAACACTCTAAAAGGGGAGTTGTATGATTATTTGTTTGATAATTTTTGTATGTTGTTTTGGAATGTAATTGTTAAAAGTCTCACATCGGACAATATATATGGCCTGAACATGTCCTTATAAGTGGGGGGCAATTCTCACCCTACAAGCCGGTTTTGTAAGGTTGAGTTAGGCTCAACCACATTTCTTAACATGGTATCAAGAGTCTCGTTTAAGATTCGGTGGGCCACCATAGTGTGTTAAGAGTCCTAAATCGGACAATATATGACCTGAACATGTCCTTATAAGTGTTGTGGGAATACTATGTCATTTTGAACTGATATGTAATTTTGTTACTGCTTATTGAAAAGATATGGCTTATAATGCCATTTTTAATTTCTGACATCACTATCTGCTTATTGTAATTCTTTTACTACTTATTGAAATGTTACACCAGTATAATGCACACAAATTGGTAGAGTATAATGAACACACTTTGTTTATGATAATATTATGCATTAAACCAATAAAAGTGTTACAAATGACATATAAAAAATTCAACTCAACTAAATTACATTGATAAACTCATGACAACACACTGCATTACCCTAAGCTCAAAATCCCAACCAAATTCTCAACCTATTTGAAATCCATTATTACAAACACAAAATTAAACTTTAAGCTCAAAATCTCAACCACAATGGACATTTTTAACCATTCTCTTGGGATGAGAACCTCATTCTTCAATTTTGAATTTTTTTTCTTTTGTCTTTCAATCTTCAAATCCCTTTCATCAACTATCTCATCTCCTAACCACTTGAAGAATATAAAATAAGTGAATCCCTCAAACAGTTGAGAAGCTCATTTGAAGAGTATCTTCCCATGCTTGTTAGGCTTCAAGATAAGGGTTCTCTGTGTTAGAATAATTATCTGCACTGTGACACAAAAATATGAGAATGAGTGTTATAAGTGCATTTGTTGACACCGCACCAGGTTGCCACAACAGGCATCTCTTGATACTTGTGGGGGAGACAAAACTAGAAAATGTGAAAAGAAAAACAGTTCAACAATCTAGTATATTTGTGTTTCGTTTCAAGAATACAGTAAAGTCGCTCCTTAACATAACAAGACAAAGATTTTATTCCTTTGTAAAATATTACAAGGGACCTTGCAAAAATTGGTCCAATTTCATTTTGTACAATATATACCTACACGAGTATAAGGAAATAAATAAATGAAATTACCTACATGAATTAATTAATGGGAAAGAATGACAAAAAAATGACAGGACTAAACTTAGTTGAACTCTTCCAAAATTCTGGAATTTCCTTGTATTAGGTGCAGTGCAGACACATTTTCAATTTCAATCAAATTGGCCTTCTCTATTCATCCTCTAAACCACTCATGTTCTCAGGTAAGTCATCTTCAGGTGTGCATTACATCATTAACCGGAGCCATCTGCATATATCAAATACAATTTCTTCAAATATTTTCTCGCATGTTTATAGCATATACAATGTTTCAGATCACTTTAAATGGTAATACCTCCACATTGGAAAGGTCCACATTATTCTCTTCAAGGAATGAAGTAAATTCCTTAAAATTCTCTTCGGTTGGACGATAATGACCACTGTGAGGCCAAACAGCCTGTTCAAAACAACGCTAACATGTATTAGTATCAGACACTAACACAATAACTAGTGTTGGATACCTCACACGGGTTCAATTTGAAGTGTCGGTACTACATTTAACCAATGAGTAATAAATTTCGAAACCTACCTTCAAGACACCGTGTTCAACGACTAGTCTTCCAGCACAAGATGCAGCTCCTCCAGCCAAAAAACTAGAATGCTGAAATGAACCTTTCTTCTTTTTACCAACATATAAATTCTTAGATGTGCTAAGGACAAATATCCACTTGGAACATGAGCCTTCTTTTATCGTATGAAGAACCTCTCCTGATTGCTTGTACAATAACTTTCCATCTTCCACAACAACTTCATAAGACAATCTTAGCATCTAGAAGAAAGAAGGGATGGAAATAATGAATATAACTTCAATACAAATATAGCCAAAAAAGAAGAAAATTTTGACATAAATAGAGAGTTAAGACTTACAGGACCAAGATATTTAACACACTGTTGTTGAAGTTTAGCTCTAGAACACTTTTCAAGATTTATTTCCTTTCCTTCTCCTATATCTAACCTACAATTTCAAAGAACAAGATTAATCTTGGTGATGCATTTATTTATGTATAATGAATAATACATTTTGGAAAAAATGTTACCAATAGAAAAAGGGCTCCATGCTTTGACTCTTGAGCCATTTATCATTGTAAATGTTAATGTAGAAGAAAGCCACGTGTAACTTTTCATGTATAACTAACTTTCTAATAAGTTAGTTAGGTATTAGTTAGTTAGGTATTAGTTAGTTAGTTGCACTACTCTTCTTCTAAACTAGCTATATAACACTTGTTGTAACCCACTTTGAACTCTGAGATTGTTAACACGAGTTCTATCATTTTTCTTCTTTTCTTCTCTCAAGCATACAGTTCAAGCTTTCATGCATTCATCAATGGCAGTTATGTGGTTCAGCATGCATGAACTTGTGTGTTCACATGGTATCATCGTCTTGTGATCCAATCTTTCCGCTGCGTTTCACTCGGTTTTCAATCTCCTTCCCTTTTCTTCTCTTTCTCTCTTTCACCTTTGCTTCAATTTTTCTCATCATGTCTTCAGCTTCTGAAGGTAGCGTTCATGGCGAATCTGTGATTCGTAACCACCAGAAAGGGTACCAAAACGATACTCTTAACCCTTACTTCATGCACCCTAACGAAAATCCTGCGTTGATTCTCGTTACTCCACTTCTATCAAGCAACAACTATCACTCTTGGTCCCGTTCGATGACGATGGCTCTTCGCTCCAAGAACAAACTCCATTTCATCAATGGTGCCTTACCCCGTCCAGCAGATCTTGATTTCAACTCTATTGCCTGGGATAGATGCAACACCATGATTATGTCATGGATCAAGAATTCAGTTGACCAAGAAATTGCTCAGAGTATTCTTTGGATGGACAATGCTGCTGATATGTGGAACGAACTGAAGGAACGTTTTTATCAAGGTGATGTATTTCGTATATCTGATTTACAAGAGGAAATTTGCACTTTGAAGCAAGGTGATTCTTCTATTTCCTCTTATTACACAAAACTGAAAATTTTATGGCAAGAATTAGATAATTTCCGTCCTATTCCTACTTGCGATTGTGATCCATCATGTTGTGCTCTCATCAAGATTCGCACATACAGAGATAGTGACCAAGTCATTCGTTTTTTAAAGGGCTTGAATGATCAATATGCTGCAATTAGGTCACAGATTATGCTCATGGATCCTTTACCAAATATTTGCAAAGTTTATTCTTTGCTTGTTCAGCAAGAAAGACAGGTTCACATTCCCCTTGATGAATCTAAAGTGCTTGCTACCCCTACTCTTAACCGTGACCCTCAATCAAAAGGCAGCATTTCAAATCGTGGCAGAAGCACTTTCAGAGGTGGCAGATCTGGTAATGGCAGAGGTAGAGGTAATCGTGTATGCACACACTATGGAATGACAAACCACACAATTGATACATGTTTCAAGAAACATGGATACCCTCCTAATTGGAAACCTGATGGCACAGTCAACAATTACATCACTTCTCAAGACAAATCAGAAGTGTTAAACAAAGAGGATGCTGAGGTTAATGCTCAAGTTTCTACTGGTTTGGCCTTTACTCCAGAGCAGCACAAAGCTTTGCTAGCTTTGCTCCAAGATACCTCACAATTGCAGTCTCATAGCATTAACCATTTTACTTCTAAGCATTCTTCTAGTTCAGGTATCATTTGCACTGTGCCTAATTCATTCCATCCTGAAACTTTTATACTTGACACAGGAGCCACTGACCATGTTTGCTTTACTCCAAGCTATTTCCATTGCCTTAAACAAATTAAACCTGTCACCATCAAATTGCCTAATGGCAGCCTTGTGACAACCAATTTTGCAGGCACAGTCAAATTCACTGAGTCATTTTACCTTACAGAAGTTTTGTACATGCCTGATTTTTCATTCAATTTAATTTTTGTTCCTAAGTTGACCAAGAGTCTTAATTGTCAACTTCAATTTACTGATATTGCTTGTGTTATACAGGACTCATTCTCCAAGAAGATGATTGGCACAGCTGAATTAAATGGTGGATTGTATCTTCTCAAGACTCCCTCAGTTTCCTTGTTCCCTAATCCACCTAGACATCTTGTTAATTCTACTACTCTTAGACCTGCCAATGATTCTCTTACTTGTAGCCTATGGCATCTTAGACTTGGACATGCTTCACATGCCAAGCTTGTTGAACTCAATAAAAGTTTCCCTTTTATTAATTCTGCAAAACCTGACTTACCTTGTGATGTGTGTTTTTATGCCAAACAAAAGAGACTGCCCTTCTCCATTAGCCGTCATGTTTCTCAGTCTGTCTTTGATCTCATCCACATGGATATATGGGGGCCATTAGCTACTCCTTCCATGATGGAATTTAGGTATTTTCTCACAATTGTGGATGATAAAAGCAGATTTACTTGGCTCTTTCTTATGAAATTAAAATCTGAGACTGCTTCTATCATTCAATCTTTTGTGACCATGGTTAAAACACAATTCAGTTATCATGTTAAGTGCATCAGATCTGATAATGGTCATGAGTTTAAGCTCCACACCTTTTATCAAAAACATGGCATTACACATCAAACTTCATGTGTTAGTACCCCTCAACAAAATGGAATTGTTGAGAGGAAGCACCAACATATACTTGGGACAGCTAGAGCCATGTTATTCCAAGCCAATCTACCACATATCTTTTGGGCACATGCTGTTAGTTATGCTGTCCACATTATTAATAGATTACCAACCCTGTTCTTAGAGCACAAGTCACCTTACCAAATTCTTCATCAAACCTTACCTGATATGTCTTACCTTAGAGTTTTTGGTTCACTATGTTATGCCACAACTCTGCCAGCCAATAGAAGAAAACTGGACTCTCGATCTAGAAAGTGTATCTACTTAGGATATAAAATTGGAGTTAAAGGGCATCTCCTGTTTGACCTTCAGTGTAAAGAGTTATTCATTTCTAGAGATGTCATCTTCTTTGAAAAACTCTTTCCATATAAAGTTGACTTTACTTCCACTTCTCCCAAATCTACAAATCACGACACATCTCTTGATGATTTGTTTGACCACCAATTCATGGATGAACAATCCACTCTTTCTCAACAACCATCTGATTCCTCCTCCCACATTCATGCACCTATTTCCAACCTGCCTGTCAATGATACTCATTCCCCATCCCCTAATCCAAGTTCTTCTTTACCCAATTCTGCCCTCACAATTCCTGAACTGAATCCTGTTAGGAAATCCACAAGACATATACAACCTCCTTCTTACCTTAAGGACTACCACTGCAATCTCATTTCAGATACATCCACTCAGCTTGATTCAGCTGGCTCTTCATCTTCTATTTCTTGTAAGTACCCTATTTCCAATTCTCTCAATTATGATTTTTTGTCACCTTTTCACAAACACTTTGTTTTGAACTTGTCTTCTATTCATGAACCTCAATCCTATGAGACTGCCATTGTTGATGTAAATTGGCAAAAAGCTATTGAAGCTGTGTTGGCTGCTTTGACTAAGACCAACACATGGGAACTTGTGCATTTACCTCCATTGAAGAAAGCTATTGGCTGCAGATGGGTGTTTAAAGTTAAACTGCATGCCAATGGATCTGTGGAACGATACAAAGCCCGATTGGTTGCTAAGGGTTTTACACAAACTGAAGGACTTGACTACACTGACACATTCAGTCCTGTAGTCAAAATGACCACCATTCGAGTCCTCCTAGCTACTGCAGCAGCTAACAATTGGCCTTTATTCCAACTTGATGTCAACACAGCCTTCCTTCATGGCGATCTTCATAAGGAAGTATACATGAAGGCACCTCCTGGCCTGAAGTTACCACAATCTGACCTCGTTTGCAAACTACAACGTTCTCTATATGGCCTTAAACAAGCAAGTCGCCAATGGAACACAAAGCTATCTGAAACCCTTACAGCATCCGGTTACTTGCAATCCAAGGCAGATTATTCTCTTTACACCAAACAATCAGCCAGCGGTTTCACTGTTATTTTGGTTTATGTAGATGACCTTGTTCTGGGTGGTACTGATATCGAGGAAATCACACGTACCAAATCCTTGCTAGATGCTAAGTTCAGCATTAAAGACTTAGGAACTCTCAAATACTTCCTAGGTTTTGAAGTTGCTCGCAGTACACAAGGAATTTCCATCTGCCAGCGCAAATATGCCCTAGATTTAATTACTGATGCTGGCCTTCTTGGTGCCAAACCCTGTTCAACACCCATGCAACCACATCTTCAGTTGCATCAAGACCTTGGTACTCCATTATCTGAGCCTTCTACTTATAGAAGATTACTTGGTCGCTTGTTATACCTCACTCACACTCGTCCAGAAATTGCTTATGCTGTAAGCAAACTATCTCAATTTCTTGCCAATCCCACAGACAAACACATGCTCGCCGGTCTTCACGTGTTGAAATACCTCAAACACAATCCTGGTCAAGGTTTGTTGTTCAAATCTTCTTCTACTTTGCGTCTTACTGGTTTTTCTGATTCAGATTGGGGAGCTTGTCCCGATACTCGTCGTTCCACCTCTGGTATTTGTTTCTTTCTTGGTGATTCACTCATTAGTTGGAAGAGCAAGAAACAAGCTGTTATTTCCAGATCTTCATCTGAGGCTGAATATCGTGCTCTAGCACACGCTACCTGTGAAGCAGTTTGGCTTCTTTCACTACTCCATGATTTCCAGCTTTCATCCACACTTCCCATCATTCTCTATTGTGACAATAAGTCAGCCATGCACATTGTTGCGAATCCAGTGTTTCACGAACGCACTAAGCATATTGAGATTGATTGCCATGTTGTACGTCAAAAGGTCCTTGATGGTACTATTCATTTAATGCCTATCACGACTCAAGACCAAGTTGCGGACATTTTTACTAAATCTTTACATCCAGGTCCTTTCAATCACTTGCAATCCAAGCTTGGAATGATTAATATCTTTTCCAGCTTGAGGGGGGCTGTTAATGTAGAAGAAAGCCACGTGTAACTTTTCATGTATAACTAACTTTCTAATAAGTTAGTTAGTTAGTTAGGTATTAGTTAGTTAGTTAGTTGCACTACTCTTCTTCTAAACTAGCTATATAACACTTGTTGTAACCCACTTTGAACTCTGAGATTGTTAACACGAGTTCTATCATTTTTCTTCTTTTCTTCTCTCAAGCATACAGTTCAAGCTTTCATGCATTCATCAATGGCAGTTATGTGGTTCAGCATGCATGAACTTGTGTGTTCACAGTAAAAGTGTAAATTATGTCCATATCGATGTCGTGGATCAATCTGTTTTACGCACAACAAAAGCATTTCAACAAAAGCAATTTATAATTATATAGAGAAATAGTAGGATGAAGATCATGTGTATGACTTACTGCTTCAAGCCAATGTAGCAAAGCGAGTTTCCTAGCATTGAAATCTTTTGATAAACCTTTTCCAACCTTAGCAGCTCTTGTTCTAGCTCTAGACCAACGCGAAATGGCAGTTTCATGGTTCTCTATGTCAAAGAAACATATAGAGCTGTGCTTTAGTTCAGCAGAATCTAAAAGCTTCCACCTATATATGATTAAAAAAATAAATGTCAAATTAAAACACAAGATATTTGTATATAACTGAAATTCTCAATATGAAGTAAATATAGTATAATGTACCAGTTTTGTTGAATAAGAATTGCAGAAGATCTCAGTACTATTGGCAAAGAAATCCCCATATATATGGCAGCAAAATCAATGTACAGAAACTTATGCAGTTGAAGGTCCTAAAAGTGATGAGAGGTAATTGAACTCAAGTAGGTGTGATAGTTAGAACTTAAATTTACAGATGAAGTTATTCTCCACCTTGGTTTATATATAGAAGAGCTAAGATGGATGAAAGTGAAGTTGTGTGAGAGAGTTGAAAGTTGACAGAGAAAGACAATGTTCCCATTTATGAACCACGAGGTGTTGACTTTATATGACAACATAATACCAAGTATTTAGGAGTATTTATTATGTTGTAAAACAAATTCAACACACACATACCTTTTGTACGCATGACATGACATAACTAACAAGTGTTATTTAATCAAATGTTTTTGAATGATTGGTTAATTTATTATGTCTTGCAGGTACAAAGTGCAATATTGGGTTTTTACTTTAATGAGAACCAAGTAGATTGATTTGATCAACAATTATCTTGTGTCATGTAGTAGTAATTTTGTACCTCCCCGCGTAAGCAGTTTACGTAGCTTAAGCACCAAGCTTTTTAGTTGGTCTATTCCAAGTCTTCTAACACCTAATTTACCCCTCCAAACATAACATAATATAACTTGATGAATTCAACTTATAAAGTATATATCTTGTTCACATTCATGTAAGCGTAGGCTGCAAGAATCAACTATGTTTCCTGCTTTTTTTTTATATAGTCGCTAAGAATTTGTTGACTCCTAGTTAATAAACCAATATTTGATTTTTTTAGAGTGTTTTTTTTTTATAGGAATTCAGTTTTTTTTTATGTTTTTAGTTAGGGGCCTAGGGGGTGTGTATGGTTGATTATTTTTAAAAATTAAATCTAATTATTTTCAAACAATTTAAATAGTTTGGACTTATAACCATAACTATATTTCAATTAAAATTAGTTATTAAATCAATTATGATTACATAACCGCTTTTTTTAAATCCAATTTTAAATGATTTTTCTATAGAAAAAGCTTTCTTAAATCAATTATTAATAAATTTGAAGAAAAAAAAGATTATTTTTTAATTTAAATTTCAGTTATCTCTTAAAATTGATTATTATTTATTTTAAAATATTTTTCCGAAAGAAAAAAAATACTATTGTCTGAATTTTTTTCAAATAATTAAAAACATTTTTTTAAAACCAAATAAATAGAAAAAAAATTTAAAAAAAAAAACATAAATTTTTTTATTTTATTTAGAAAAAATTTGTTTCCAAATAAAAAAAAAATGTGAAAAGTATTTAAAAAATATTTTTTTTCAAAAAAAAATTTAAAATTAAAACATTTGAATTTTGGGTTATAATCGAATCTGAAAATAATTTAACCATTTAATTATTCCGAATTATATGGATGATTAACGGACCATTAATAACTAAATCGAATAATAACCTTTTATTCATATCCGAATATTTAAAACATATTTGAATTTGGTTATGGATTTGAATATCACAACCGGATATTTTGCACACCCCTAATTCTAGCTAAGGTTTAGCATAGAATAGAGGAGTATTTGTAAATATATTGAAAAGTTTAATTTGTATTTTAGATTTTTCTAACTAGAAAATTCTATAGGATGTTTTGTCTTTTGGTATTTGTCGAACATATTGATCATTGAGATGAGCGATGATAGAAATTTAAAGGTGTTTTTGTTGAGTGAAAATCAATAATTCAAGTGATGTAACCGGTTAACACGAGGGTGTAACCAGTTACAACTGGTGGAAAAGCACTTCTGCAAAAGGAAAATTTATTTTTGGATTTGCGTTAACCAGTTAACAAAACACGTTAACTGGTTACACCTGACATTGAGTTTTTGTATTTTGTTTGTTGTAATTGGTCAACAGATTATGTTAACCAGTTACAGCCCCGAGTTTTGGCATTTTCTTGTATTTTAAGTATGTGTTTTAGATCCCAACCATTTTGTAACACTTGTACATATGTCTTTGAGGCATCCTCGTCTCAAGTTAATGCAAATTATTATTCTCACCCTCAATTATCGCTCTCTCTCTCTCTAATTCTCTTCTCTCTCACTATCCATTTTGGATCACCTAAGGTCTCTCCCATCTTAACGGGTTCATATTCGGTCATAAGTGCAAAATGGACGAAATCACCATCATCATTAATTTTGTTGTCATAGAATATCTCACAATCTTGGAGTCTTTGAGGAAAACCTCTTTGCCTAGTTGGTTGTCTCACATTTCCATCAGTTCTGGCTTTGACATGCTGCATTTCTACACTTTTCGTTTCTTCAGAATTTGGAAATTTGAAGTTGTAACCAGTTAGCAGTTTCCTTTAACCGGTTAAAGCCTACATGTAACTCGTTGACGAGTGTTCGTAATCAATTACAAGCTATTCCACCCGCCTCAATTCATCAACCAAAACGTACCGACTGATCAGAACCCTCACGTTTTCAACATCAAACAACTTGTAACCTCCATTAGGGTGATAGCCTACAAGTATCATCATCTCCCCTTTGTCATCCAATTTCTTTCTAAGTTGGCCCGAAACATGTCGATACGCCACAGAACCAAAAACTCTCAAATGGCTTAGATTCGGTTTAAACCTAGACCATGCATCTTCCGGTGTTATCTTCTTAAGCTTCTTTGTAGGACACCTATTCAACAAATAGGCAGTTGTGGATACTTCTTGTCCCCATAACTCCTTCGACAAGTTCTTCCTCTTTAACATGTTTCTCACCATGTGCATAATTGAGTGGGTTTTTTTTTGCAAATACTGTTTTGCTGCGGTGTGTAGGGTGATACTACGTCTTGTACTACCTCTGGTACACACTCTTCGTAAATATCAACTGGTATGTTGATTAATGGCAACCTAGTTACCACTTTGTTCCTTTGTAACACATTAAGATCTCAAAAATTGAGATGCCTAAGAAGGTTGTGCCACAACCACTCTTCTCAAGTTGCCGCTGTAGCAAGACATCTATGCTTCATCACCTTCAACTCCATCTTGAAAGTTATATTGGCGACCATAGGAGCTTTAAGGACCAAAACCTCGTTTGCATCCATAACGCGTAAAGTCTTGTTTTCCATGTTAATCTTGTAACCCTTCTCAAGCAATTTTCCAATATTTAGAAGGTTACATTTCATTCCTTCCTAAAATGTATAATATATATTTGATCAAGTAATGTCCACCATCCTTCTTCAAGATCAAAACATAAATGATCTCATCGACCACTAAAGTGGTGTCATCCGCGAATTTCATTTTATTCTTCGTGGTTTTATTGATTTTGACAAACCAATCCTTCCTCTCTGGCATATGCATAGAACAACCAAAATCCAAGTACCATTCTTTGGTGCACTGAACTCCTTCTCTCATAGTCACCATAACATTTTCTTCTACAAATGTTTCTGCAGCATTCTCGAAACTGTTGTTGCTGCATTCACCTTCCGTGATCATGACCAAGAGTGTATTATCATCATCCACCTCTTGCCTTGCAACCCTGACTTCATCTCCTTGATACTCCCTCTTGTTCGTGTTGCATTCTCTAGCAAAAAGTGACCTAACTTTTGACAAATGTTACATTGTACCTTACTCTTGTCATAATTTCCTTTTTCGTCTCTAAAGTTTCCTCGACCACCAATTTTGTTGCACTTGCTCTTATCCCTTTGACAAGTCGAATTCTTTGAATTTTGGGACTCTTTTCCACCAAAATTCTGAAAATTCCTTGTACTCTTCATAGGCCATTATTTCTCTCCTCCAAAATTTTCTCATGAGCCTCAACAGAGCTTTGAAGCTCATCTTTGCTCAACGCCACAAGATCCTCTGACTCTTCAATCTCCACTACAATGTTTTTGAATCTTTCCGTCAAAAAATGCAAGATCTTCGTCACAACATTCTGCTCAAAAATAGTTTCTCCATAAAACTTAATTTAATTCACCAATCGAGTAATTCACGTCACGTAATTGTTGATTATCTCCTCCTCCATTTGAATCAATTCAAGTTGACGTTTGTGAGTTTGTAACCTCATCACATTTTCCTTATCAGCCCCTGCATATGTCTTTTCCAATATTTCTCACGCTTCCTTTGTCGATTCGCAATCGCCAACTTTCTCTAAGTTGTCACCATCCACACATTGATGGATCAAGAACAAAGCTTTATAATCTTTCTTATTTTCTTCCTTGTACGCAGCCTTTTATGCATCTATTGCACCTTCGAAAAGGGGATTCACCCCATTTTTTATCGCTTCAAGAACCTCTTGGTAGCCAAACAACACCTTCATTTGCTTGTATCATTTTTCGTAATTCTTCGAATAAAGAGTTGGTAGATTTGTGGAGACTCTATCATTGGAGACATAATTCATGTTGCACAACAGATGTTTATGGTTCAGAACCAAACTCTTGACGCCAAATGTCGAAACATACAATCACATAATTGGTAAAATATGGAGTATGTGGAGAATGAAGGATGAACTAGAATCGATTGAGAAAAATAGTACTTAGGAGTTAGTTGATCTACCGAAAGGAAATAAGCTGATTGGTGTAAGATGGGTCTACAAGGTAAAGGCAAATCCTAAAGGTGGAATAATCAAGCATAAGGCTCGATTAGTTGCAAAGGGATTTTTGCAATGAGAAGGTATATACTTTAATAAGGTATTTGCACCGGTTACTAGGATTGAAACCATAAGGCTAGATGTTGGTATTGTGAATAGAAAGAATCAGTCTATCTATCAAATGGATGTGAAGTCCGCATTTTTGAACGGTCTGTTTGAAGAATAAGTGTATGTAGAACAGCCCCTGGTTTTTTTGTGAAAAACCAAGAGGAAAGATTCTACAAGTTGAAAAAAGTGTTATATGGTTTGAAGCAAGCTTTGAGAGCTTGGAACAAAAGAATAAATGGTTTCCTAATTGAGTTTGACTTCAAGAAATGTGTGTCAGAACATGGAATTTATGTGAAGACGGATACAAGTGAATGTGTGATCATTCTCTATAAGTTTTGAGGTGTGAGATGTTTTGTGATCACTAGAGTTTGGAGTATCAGCTTGGTCAGAGGGGGTTGAAGATAAGGCAGAGCATGTGACTCGAGTTCTTGGAGGATTCTGATTTTGGGTTGAGTTACTATCCTGATAAAGCTAATGTGGTGGTAGATACATTGAGTAGAAAGTATTTACATATGTCGACATTGATGGTTAGAGAATTGGATTTAATCAAGCAGTTTAGAGATCTTAGTTTGGTGTGTGAGATTTCTCCTAACAGTGTGAAGTTGGGTATGCTGAAGCCGATTAGTGGTATTCTTGACGAAATTAGAGATGGTCAGAAAGTTGAATTGGAATTGATTAAGATTGGTGTTAATTAATTAAGGTAAAGAGGTAGGCTTCATGATAGATGAAAATGGGATTATGAAATTCCATGCCAGAGTTTGTGTGGCATATGTGTTAGAACTTAAGAAGACGGCCTTAGAAGAGAGCCACATGAGCAATTGAGTATTTCATCCGGAGTTGTTTGTGTTGGGAAATTTTTAGGATGAAAATTCTTTAAGTATGAGAAAGTTGTAACACCCCGATTTATGATTTTTTTATATATATTTTATTTGAGTACCTAGAGTGCATGGATGCATTTATTTAATTTATCGAGCATTTTGGGAATTGTTAGGATTTTAGTAGAATTATTAGAATTTTAATATAATTAAATTAATAGAATAAGAGGAATTGGAGAGAAACTAGAATATTGATTAAATTAGAGTAATAAGGAGGAATTACAAAGAGTTAAGGGTAGTTAGTGATTTAATTAAAATTAAAATAAAGGTAGTTTATTTTAAATAGAAAATAGGGAGAGTTTATAAAGTACGGGAAAAGTTATTTGCAGAGTTGGGAAACTGTAGCAGAGCAATATTAGAGCCTCCTGTCGCAACCGACTTAAAAATTTAACAAAAACAGAGCCGTCACCCTTAATTTATTTTAAAAAGAAAAAAAAAAGAAAAAACTTTACATTTGAGCTATCTTGTTTATTCGAAATAAAAATGCACTTGAAAGCATACGAAGGTCAAACAAATATTTGTTATTGCCTTTTGTGAATTTTTAGTGAAACATAATTCGCGAGATTAAGCATTATCCTTTTACTTAGAGAACGTCAACATAGCAATATTAAGAATTTAATGGGAATACATTGACGGTGTAAAGTAGTTTTACACCGTCAGTGAATTGTAATCGTCAAATTTTAAATTATGTTTGACTTTTATTTTAATTATATATAAAATAATAATTATGAATGGTTGTAATGGAGTGACAGTGTAAAACTTTTTGCACCGCATAACCATTAATCCCCAATATTAAACCCCTTGAAAACTTTTAATCAGGTCCTATTTTTTAATTTTCCTCCTAAATGTGGTCTATTTGCCCTAATTAATTTTGCTTTCCCTTCGTTTACTTCCGTTTGCTTACAATATGATAATTCAGCAAACTGTATAGTTTGAACCCCCAACTCAATAATGATTTCTCTAACAACAGACGATATGACATTATTTTTTCAACACTTCAATTTCTTACAAAATCAAGTACTATTTCACTAGGGTTATTTTTATCACTCATCCTTCAATTTCTCATACTTCTCCCTAAACTAAAACAAAAGCATTCACCATTTTATTTAGAGTTAGCTAGAATCTTGACATTTTTGTTATTGAAATTAGTTAATATTAAAAGTAGTAAATTAAGAGTAGCACAAAATTCATTCACCATTTAAGAGTTGCAACCATGGAGTTTACATTTTAATTCAGATTCCAAGAATTCGACTTGTCTAACAAAGAAGATCAACACCAAACTTAACAACAAATTCTAAACTCTCTCGCATCTAATCCTACTAACAACAAATTCTAAGCTCTCTCGCCTCTAATCCTACGAGCAAGTTGAATATCTTTAGGCATAATTGTAACTCGCTTGGCGTGAATCGCACAAAGATTAGTATCTTCAAACAAGCCAACAAGATATGCTTCAGCGGCTTCTTGAAGTGCCGAAACAGCGCTGCTTTGGAATCGTAGATCTGTTTTGAAATCTTGAGCGATTTCTCTAACCAATCTTTGAAACGGAAGCTTCCTTATGAGAAGCTCTGTGCTCTTCTGATACTTACGGATCTCACGTAGGGCGACTGTTCCTGGACGGAATCTGTGAGGCTTCTTCACTCCTCCTGTCGCCGGAGCGGATTTGCGAGCGGCTTTGGTTGCGAGTTGTTTCCTTGGAGCCTTGCCGCCGGTGGATTTGCGAGCGGTTTGTTTGGTACGTGCCATTGAGATTGAAGGAGAGAAAGAAGTGCTTCTGATTTTAAGTCGAAAGAGGGAAGAGATAATTGAAATGCGATGGTAGGGAGGGAAGAGTTTGGGTTATATATAGCGACGGAAAAGAGGGGATTGGGAAGATTTTGAGAAATTTTGGAAAGTGAGATGGAAAAAGAGTGACCGTTGATTAGAATGGTTATCTACGGTCCTGCATGTCTGAGAGATGGGTAGTGGGATCGCTATCCGTGGCATATGAAATTAACCAATAGAATTACTTAGTCAACATTTTGTTATTGAGAATGGTTTATATATTCAGAGCTGTAATAGGATTATTCTCTTTCCGTCAACTAACGACAAACAACTTTGGGTATTGGGGGTGTGATGAATCATATAAAATAAATTATTCTAGTTAATTTTATTTTCTTTTGTATAGATAAATGGTTCAATTCAAGCTAATTTTATCTTTTCATTTTAATTACCTTTTGTCTCTAAGGCTATGTTTGGGAGTTTGGAGGGAAGGGGAGGGGAGGGCTTTAAAAAATAAGAAGAATTGGGTGAAAAGAATAAAAGGATTTTGAGCAGGAGGGTTTTGGAGGGTTTGGTTTTATTCATAACACCAAAAACCCCATAAAATGGGGGAACTCAAAAATTGTATTGAAGGAGGGTTTTGGAGGGTTTTGAAGGGCTTATATAAATTTTCCAAATATCTTTTAGGTTGTTATACTATTTTGAAAGTTAAAAATTTTGTAATGATTATGACTCTTTTATCATTCTAAACAAAATCATTTTTTCAAAAAATGTCAAATATTTCTTTATATTTTTTAAAAAATTCGTTTTCGGAAGCCTTCCTCTCCCCTCCCCTCCAAACTCCCAAACATAGCCTAAGACAACTCACTACAAATCTTGATCACAAATTTGATCTTATTACACAAACTTTAAACTTTTAAAACTTTTCAATTTTCACATTTATAGCAATTTCTACAAAATTCTTATTGAAAGACTTGAACTTCTTGAATAGATTGATAGAACTGAGAAACTCCATTTCCTATGGAGAAGATTAATCTTTGTCTTCGATGGAATTTCATGTCGCGAATTCTAGATCAAATCCAAAAGCTAGAAACAATTCACTGAACGCACATAAATAAATTAGTAATTGATTTCCTCACAAAACCATCTCACATTCACAAAGTGGTTTATTTTCCTACGCAAGATGAACATTTTTGTTTAAGAGAGATGAATAATTTTTTTAGTCATCACTCAACTAATTTTGATCAAAACAACGAAACCAATGATAATAAAGTCTTATATGTGTGCTTCGGAAATAGCATAAAATCAGTGTAAAAAGACTCAAGTGATTCAAGTCAATAATGTCTAATAAGTCTACTCAAATAACAAAAATAATTGGAATTTTTATGTTCTGATTCGAGACATGAATCAACTCGTGTGAGTCGATTCATGAAAATCTTATAGCATGTTTGGATTGACTTTTGGAAGATCTAGAATCAATTATAAAGGTATAGAATTGATTCTGGATGATTTTGAGGTGTTTATTTTCGTGCATGTTTGGTTTGGCTATTGGAAAGGCCAAAAACAATTTTAGAGATGTAAAATTGATTTTGGGGGATTTTAAGATGTTTGGTTAGACAAAAGTAGAACTGATTCTGTTTCCATAATTGATTCTACTTGAAGTTAGAATTTGTAGTTTCTGCCTCCAGAATTGATTCTGGATGATTTTTTACATTGTAATTTATTGCTCAACTCACTTTTACAAAAATGTATCCAAACATAAATCAATTTTGTTAAACTCAATTTGGATAAAATCAATTCTACCAAACTCAATTCTACTAAAATCAATTTTGCTCACTGTCAATCCAACTTGAATCACATTTCCCAAATTGAAATAAAACATAAAAATTTCAATCATGAGTTGATTCATGACAGTGCATGAATTAGATCATGTACCCCGAAAGCAATTGTTAACTTGCAAAAACTCATTTGAATCGATTTATATGTAGTCATAGTTCGATTTATGTATACAAAATCATTTGATTTGACTTAGTAATGTCATGAATCGACTCAACTAAGGTTGACTTTAGTCGACTTACATTTTATGCATGAAAAGATAATTTTAACACAGTTTAAGTGTGGAGTTTCATGAGGAACTCAATAATACAGTAAATTTAAGTATGACAAGACATCAAAACAGAATTAACTGATAATTTGCTAAGGCAATTTCAACACTATTTTGCAACCTTGCAACCCTCTTGAAATTCTGGTATCAGATATATGATGTCGAATGAGATGTCACGACACTAATATCTGAGAACAAACACTTATGGAACAAGTTGGTAACAGTAAAAAACAGTGCAGAAACGTCATAGACACAAGGAATTGATTACCCAGTTTAGAACAACCTTCCTACTTTGAAGGCTACCAAGACAGGGATGAAATCAATATACGATAGTATCAATTCGAAGTTTAACTCTCCCGTTTACAACTTCTCACTTAATCACTATTGTAACGCCCGGAAATTCGATTATTCGCTTAATCTAGACGTTTGGAGTGTTTAGTGAAATTTTTGTATTTTGGAACGATTTAGTCGGTATTAGTTTGGGATAGAGGATCGATAACTAATTGAGATTTTTAATATTTTTAGTATTATAAATATTATTAGAGTGTCGTGTATTTTTTTGGAAATTTTTAGAGCAAATAAAATTAGACTGTAAAATGTTAGGTAATGAGTAATTAGGGAATTTTAATTAAATAAAATTATTGGGCTATAAGTGTTGCACATGTGTTTTGAGTGGTGGCCCAAATTGAGTTTAGTGGGGTAAAAGTATAGGGTTTAGAAACACGCAGTCAATAGCATAATTTGGAGAAGAGCAAGCTAGCAGAGAAGACAATTAGGAGAGCATAGCAGTGAACATGAGGAAGAGGAATCTTGGGAATTTTCAGTCGGGACGATTTAGAGCAACCTTTGATCCAAAGGTAAGGGTGAGGTTCTTGCTCTATAAATAGGGAATGATGAACCGTATGTGGAGTTTTGGGGTTATAATTTGTATCTTTGTGCTTGTGTAATTTAGTGTTTGCTGCCATTGAGTTTTCTGGAAAAAATTGGAATATGAGTTGTTGCTGCAGTGTTGAAATGCATTAATTAATTATATTGGTTGTAATTTTGGTGAATTGAAATTATGCCTGATACGATGTAAACGATGAATTTCTGAGATGTTGCGTTGTTAATTATTTGGAACTAGAACAATTTTTGGGCTAGCTGATTAGGAAGAATGAAAGATATAGAACAGGAAAAAGAAGAACAAAATTGGGACAGAGACCACCTCATTAGGGGGCGGGCGCCCCTTGTGGGAAGGTGGGTGTCCCCACCATAATGAAAAATTAGGACGGGTGACCCTAAAGAGAGGGACGGGCGCTTGATGCCTGAGTATGTGTGTGTGTGTGTCTATATATATATATATATATATATATATATATATATATATATATATATATATATATATATCTTTGAGTTCACATGCAATATAGTCTATATTGTGTTAGTGGTATTGTGAGATATTGGATCGAACTCTAGTATGGCCGAAGGGTAGCTTCTTGGTTCGACAGGGTTAAGCATGAAGTCAAGGTTGTTCACGTGCTTGTGTCGAAGATGCTAGGGTTGTTAGCATGTTAAATTAGGTTTTAGTGTTTAAACCCTAATTTGTTAAGTTAACTTGGTTATTAAGTTGGCTTGTGTAATGGGTCTTGCTGAAAAAGCCCATTAGTTAGTATGTTAGGTTTTTATTATAAATAGCATACCAGTCTCTCATCATTGCTAAGCTGCAAATCCTAATTTAGGGTGAGAGAGGTTATTTGTTATTCTTGTAAACTTGTAATCTTGCTTTCTAAGAGAAAGTAAAAGAATAGCAGTTATAACTGTAATACGGTGAACTGACTTTTATATCGAAAATGTCGCGGTTAAGCATGAGTCGCCACCGACTTTTATTTTATCCAAATATTAGAAAGGCTAAAAGAACAGGAAAACACCTTTTAAAAAGATTTTGAGTTCGGTGGTAATTTATGCAAAGGGAAGGTGTAAGGCACCCTTTGCATCCATGGTTTTCCATGGGCTCTTAATTGCTTTGCTCTTTGTTTTCAGAAATGTAGAAGAAAAAGAATATGGACTTTAGCTCGTAAATGAGCGTAGCCATTTTGAAGGATTATGAGAAAGAATATAAAAAAAAAAGTTTTAGAGCAAGGCAAAGCAATTAGGGGCAATTACCTTATAGTTTGAAAAAGAGGTTCTTTTAGCCTTTCAGGGTGAAAGGGTCTATCCTTGCCATAAGAGGGCAGGAAGCCTTTCATTTGGAGGTTGAAGGGTCGTCGAGTTATCGTTCGCCTTAAAACTGTCCCATGCCATAGAGAAGGCAGGTAGTCTAAAGGGAATGATCAGAATAGCCTTTTCGTAGGCAGCCAGAAGATACCTCAGCCTTTTTCGTAGGCAACTTCCGAGGGTCGAGGTCATATTAGTGTATCGAAGGCAGCATCATTAGGGTCGTATGACCTTTATATTTATCGAGGCAGCATGGCTGAGGTATCCTCGTATTCGAGGGATATGGCTATTCTGCAAAAAAACACAAGGCAACAAGGCAACAGGTAACAAGGCAACAAAGAGGTTACCCCAAAAGTGTGCGTGGGTGCAGCAATCACGTGATTATATTCAGTTATATTATCTTGTAAATTTAAGTGATGCTAATTCAGTTCAGAGTTACACTCCCTAAAATTACTAACCACAACAATTAATATTAACAGTGATAATGGGGGAAGGGAAATTGCAACCAGCGGAGGAGAGGGGAATTGAAACCAGCGGGATAAAATAAAGCAAATAGGTTTGAAACAAGTAATAATTGAGATCAGGGTTTAGGGTTACCGATATTCGTAGCTTTGGCAATTTGACAAACCCTGAAAAGGTTGGAAAAATAATCAAACAAAAATAGGGTGAGTGCATTATCGGTTCGGAGGCAAACAAAACTAACCCTAAAAAAATAAAAAGATAAAGAAATTAAGAATAAATAAATAAACAAATAGGCACTTAGCTTTGAATTTGATTTGACATGGTTGGCGGTCGGAGGAAGCCTCGGGGTTAACCCTGAAAATGGCAAGGCAGAGGCAGAAGAGGGAGTGAGTGTATGCACAGTTCAAAAAAGTATAAAGGGTAAACCCTAAAATCAAAAGGAAACAAAATAGACTTTGAAATTTAAATGAATACTTAGCTTCGGATTCTGAAGGTACGTAGTCGGAAGGCATCTGAAAAGTCAACCCTGAAAAGGCAAGGCACGGAAAAAGAAATATTCAGTGTAGGGTTGATTATCGCAAACCCTAATTAGGATTCAAACTGAGTATAATGGTAAGTTGATTTAATTAATTATTGGTCTCGCGACCTAATTAATTAAATCGAGAAGAGAAAATAAAATCGGACACACAGGTATTTTTTATGAATTTTAGAGTAGAAATAAAATATATATGATTTTTTTGAATAAATATAAATAATTAAATATAATTTAAATAAAAGAAAATATTATATATAAATATATAACAAGATAATTTAAATAAAATATATATGAAGTTAATAAAATAAGTATTAAAATAAAAAACAAAGAAAATAATTATTATTAATTATATGAAAAAATAGTTTTGAAAAAATATATAATAGTTTTATTATTATTAAGAAAAGAAAAGGATTTAAAATGATATATATATATATATATATATATATATATATATATATATATATATATATATATATATATATATATATATATGTTAATATAAATAAATAAAAGGAGTTTGTGTAATTAAAAATAAAAAAAATTAAAATAAACTTAACTTTTTATCTTGTGTGATAGGATCCGTAGGGAGCATGATGGACTCGTGTATTTGGAAACGTCAGATCAGATCAGGCCATGGATCAAACGGCTGGATGTTGAAGGGGTGCACCGCACGTACGAAGCAACGACGCACCAGATCCTTCTTTTTAAAAAAATTTGACGCGCGCTGGTGGGCCCAATGAGGAGCGACCACGTCATCATCGTCTTCACTAAAAAACCTGCAACATAATTTTACACGGCTTGTTGCAGACAAGCTGTAAAATCACTTACCTATTACACCTGTTAATCATCAAACCCTCATACACGTATGAAAAACAAAAACAGGGACCATATTCATACTCGTTTTGGCCTTACGAACGCGTCTATACTAGTATCGAGACCTGATTCATCCTAAATTGGAGAACCCCAATTCAAAACTTATGAACCCTAATATGGTGGATCCTCGTATATGCGCGTAATAATCAAATTAAACTTCCAGAATCGTTCAAGACATCATAAGGAACATAAATATGCAATTAAATCAGGCTAATGATGCATGAATTGTGGTACTCGAAGCAACATAAAAAACGCAAACCGTAGAGGAATTGAGGGCGATTATGGATGATTCAGAGCCTGCCAATGATTGGGAAACGATCAGTGATGTTCTGAGGACACGTTGGAATGTTGAGATCCCCTTGAATTGTCTTGCAACACAGAATTGAGGTTTGAATTTTTTTGTCAACTTTTGAACTCGGGTAGGGTTCTTTTTTGCAGCCAATTTGTAACCCTTGTGCTTTGGCCTTGCTCAGATACTTATAGAGAGGAGATTAGGTCAATGAAACCAAAACAAATCTTGTTGAATCTTTGATTTGTAATCTTGAAAATTTGATTGAGGAAATTTGTTAAAAACTTCTAAATTTGCCCTTAAATGATCCATATTTCTTTCAATTGGCATGTGCACGAAATTATATTGGATATGGGATATATTTGATGATTAAATTAGATCCAAATCACCTCTTTTATCAAATATTTGATTTCTTTTTAATTTATATGATTTTAATTCTTTTTAATTGGAATAAAAAATCAAAATAAATCAAATAAATCATATATTTGCGTGGAAAAGAGATTTTGGGCTCTTGGATACTTGGGAATCAAGATTGAATCAAAATAATTTGGGCCCATTTGCAAAAATATTCAAATTCCCTCACATTTTTCCCTCCAAAATAGTCCAACTTTGACAAGGCCTATCTCTCTCAATTTTTTAGGTATGGAAGTGTTCTAGGACTTTTTAGAAACCTTAGGGAGTCCTTTAACCAATGTCTTTTGTATCACATCAAAATTATTTTCCATGCTCCTTGTGTGTCCTTTTGAAAAAAGTGACTTTTTGTTGACTTTTGAAAAGGACCTATAATGTTTTGTTCCATATCTCTCAAATGAAGCATTTTTAGTCTTGGCATGTGAGACACAAATTTGTAGAGAATAAAATTTCCTTCAAAATGAGCTTTGGATGGAAAATTTTGGATGTTCCATGTGAGAGTTATGGCTGGTCAAAGTTCAGTTGACTTTCTCCTATGGAAACCCTAATTTAGAAACTTTTTGATTTGTTGATTTTTTATCTTTCCTTGATGAACCATGATAAATTCTTGATCAAATGGTGAATGATACTTCAATATGAGGATCTTGACAAAAAATCAGGAGTTTTGACTTTACTTTGACCACAGTTGACTTTTAGGTTAAATTAGTCGATTGTTGACTTTCTGAACAATTGAGTGACCAATCCTTTGAGATGAGACTTGATACTTGTCATGGAGATGATGTGAGATATATTGAGCCATATGAGATGCCTTGGGGCCATTGATTCACTGATTTTCCTTTGAATGAACCAAACCCTAGTTTCAGAGCCTTGTATAGGAGAGTGTGTCTTGGAGCTTTGTGTATTGATTTGACTTTGTATAAGAGAAATAGTGTGGGAAAATTTTGGGGTATGACAGCTGCCCCTGTTAAATTTTCTTATATCTGAAGATATAGACTGGCATGTGTGCCTGTCGGAATCTGAGGGTAGAAGAAGATTGAACACTAGAATGCCCAGAAATTTGCCCTCGCTGAAGTAAGGACTTTTGTCGGAGATGGGCTTAAAGATGCCATCCAGGTGTTTGATGTGAATTAATTGTAGTGACTCTATTGCCATGATTGTTTCTGAACTGAATACCGGGATTAGATATGTGACTTAATCGTTGTGACTCCATTGTCGTGACTTCATTGTCGTGGTGCCATTACTGTGACTCTGTTGTAGTGATTCTATTATCGTGACTCAGTTGTCGTGATTCCATTATCGTGACTCAGTTGTCGTGATTCCATTATCGTGACTTAGTTATCGTGATTCTATTATCGTGACTCAGTTGTCGTGATTCCATTATCGTGACTCAGTTGTCGTGATTCCATTATCGTGACTCAGTTGTCGTGATTCCATTATCGTGACTCGATTGTCGTGATTCCATTATCGTGACTCAGTTGTCGTGATTCCATTATCGTGACTCAGTTGTCGTAATTCCTTCATCGTGACTCAGTTGTTGTGACTCCATTATCGTGACTCAGTTGTCGTGATTCCTTCATCGTGACTCAGTTGTCGTGATTCCATTATCGTGACTCAGTTGTCGTGATTCCATCATCGTGACTCAGTTGTCGTGATTAAGTCTGTTTCTTTCTTTGATTGTGTCAGCACCATTCGTGGTTGCCAAATTAGGTCTTGGAGAGATGATCGTGTCAGTACCGTTCGTAGTAACTGAATTAGATCATAGATATTTGTTTATCTGCTTGTACTTGTATCCTGCAAAAGGTAAAGTTAGTCTTTATGCAATGTCATGATGCATGTATTATGCAACGAATCTCTCAAAATAAATGAGAAACTTGCGTGCTATGTATGAATTTATTATGAGGTAATGTATGCAATGTATGAATATGTTTATGACATATGATATGTGAATATGATTTATGTTGTCTTGATTGAGAAGATAGATCTTTCTGTTGTTGATCTTATCTTGGAGACGCTTGGTTGGGGATTTATGATTTCTGCTTGGGGATGATCAGCAGCTTGATGTACCCTGATTGGGGACAAAAAGTATTAGTAACCCATGTTGGAGAAGAGAAAGGTGTCGGGGAACCGGCAATGTCAAAGATGTGAACTCTGTTGAGGAGCTATGTCTTTTGTTGGACGAGTATGTTTTGTTAGAACAAGATTTGTTCTGATCAATTATCTTAGTTTTGATGATAACAATAATATGAATTTTGCTTAAGATAATATGGTACTCTAATCCAATGCAATTTCCCTTTCAGGAAATATATATAAAGAGTACGCATAATTCAGCGCTCAGAAGCTTTGTCTCAAAGGGTTCAGCATGCAACATCAGAACATGGTCTGGCAAGACATCAGAAGATGGTCGAAGCAGAATCAGAACATGGGTCTATGGAAGCATCAGAAGAACAAGAGATCAGAAGCACTGAAGCTCAGAAGATGGTATCACGCTCAGAAGCACTTCAAGGTCAGAAGATCAGAAGATGCTATGCACCAAGCTGTTTGACTCTGATGATATTCAAACGTTGTATTCACAAACATCAGATCAGAAGGAAGTACAAGTGGCAGGCTACGCTGACTGACAAAAGGAACGTTAAAAGCTATTAAAGGCTACGTCAGTAGACACAGCGTGAACAAGGCTCGAGGTAGTTGACAAAAGCGTATAACATTAAATGCGATGCTGTACGGAACACGCAAAGCATTAAATGCATTCAACGGTCATCTTCTCCAACGCCTATAAATATGAAGTTCTGATGAGAAGCAAGGTTAACGATTCTGCACCAAAAACAACTCATATCAACTTGCTGAAACTCTGTTAAAATCTAAACTCAGAATCTTCATCTTCATCAAAGCTCACTACATTGCTGTTGTAATATTTTAGTGAGATTAAGCTTAAACGTTAAGAGAAATATCACAGTTGTGATTATCGCTTTTAAGAAGCATTTGTAAACTCTTAGAATTGATTACATTAAGTTGTAAGGAACTAGAGTGATCGTGTTGATCAGAATACTCTAGGAAGTCTTAGGAGTGAACTAAGCAGATTGTAACTAGAGTGATCGTGTTGATCAGTAGACTCTAGAAAAGTCTTAGAGGGTATCTAAGCAGTTGTTCCTGGAGTGATCAGTGTGTGATCAGAAGACTCTGGAAGACTTAGTTGCGGACTAAGTGGAAAACCATTGTAATCCGTGCGATTAGTGGATTAAATCCTCAGTTGAGGTAAATCATCTCTGCGGGGGTGGACTGGAGTAGTTTAGTTAACAACGAACCAGGATAAAAATAACTGTGCAATTTATTTTTATCTGTCAAGTTTTTAAAGCTACACTTATTCAAACCCCCCCTTTCTAAGTGTTTTTCTATCCTTCATGTTTGAGGATATCTTTTTGAGGATTACTCAGTGGGGATATGATCCTGTGAAATCAGCTTTGTGGGGGAGACATGGGTGTCTTGAAAGTTGCCCCAAGTATTATAGTAACTTACCATTCCTGGATTTAATTAGGATACGCCGCTGAGTTTTGATCAAGATGTCAAACTGGACTTTGCATAGACTTGCCCCAGTTAGTAGGAACTTTAGGAAGATTCGCCTCGCGAGGACTTTATGAGATGTGCACTATGGGCGATGTGCCCCCAGTAATCATAGGCTCAAGACAATGTCCCATGTTGATCGGGGAGTAGCTTTAGATATACTTGGATGCGTGCCCCTGGTTGTTCGGGAAATAGTTTGAAACCCACTTGGGATGTACGCCTTTGACTTTTTGGCATTTGAGAGATTCTTCGCATCTTGACTTAATTGCCCCAGATTGATTGGGCAAAACGTGCCATGCCCCTTGTATACGTAGGAGACATTGCTTCTTGGAGTAATCTTGTCTGTCGGGATAGCTTTCAGTAATTAGTTGTACCCTGTGCAAGTTTTTTCTGATGCTAACATTTGAAATTATGTAGCAGAATATGTTTAATAATGAATTCATGAGATGCAATGCATACGTTTGTCTTGATTTTTTTGAAAAACATTAAACCATGAGATGTAAAAACATGACACTTGTAACAATATGATATTTGTAATAATGTGATGTTTGTAAAAAACGAAGTATCGACTCGACATTTGTGGTAAACCTTAAGGAGTCGGGATACCCTTTTTTGGTGACAGCATGCTTTCGAACTAACCATGCTTCAATTAGGACTTTCAAGGGTTGTAACGTGGCTTGGTTCACGGTTTAAGAAACAAGGGATAAAGGCTCAAAGTTTATTTATACCCATCCCCTTCTTCGTGATGTTCTTCAGTCCTAAGCTCAGTTAATTCAACCTATGCATTCAGATTCTAAGAGACTTTAGGGTTTGCGCCTTTGATAATGTTGATGGTTCACAAGTAAAGAGAACTTTTGAGTCACTTCTTCCTTTTTGGTAGTCACAACATTGTGTTATTCAGGAATTTATTGACTTCTCTTTTTCCATTTTTTGATATCCCTAACTTTTGCCTGAACTGTCTATTTTGAGCTTACAGTCAGCGGGATGCCTTGATTTTTGCCTAAGTCATCTTTTTTATTTTTGACTTAGCAGGCTTTTCCTTGTATGTTTTTTCATTTTTTCCTTTTTGAAAGATATTGACTGCCTTGCGTAATGATTGATGAACCATCATTGGCTTTTGATTGACATTTCCAACACTTCTTTGATGTGTGCGGATGAACGCTTGTGATTGAAACCTTTTTTGAAAGGTGTACTGAATGATTCTCTTTAAAATAGAATGCACATCCAGATTAACTGAGAACTACCCTGCCCCAGGTTATGATCAAGGGTTTTAATTAGTACAAGAAAGAAACTTCTACTTCTTAGGCTCAAAAGGGGTTGACGAGGGATTAACATCCTTATATCTCCACTGTTTAGGAATTGAAACAATGCCTGTACATCGTCAGCAGAGTCTGTTCAAAAGCATACTGTATGAGGTTGCGGTATCATTTTCGTCATCCTCCCTTGAAAGGTTTACAGCTTAGCAGGAGTTGAATGTCATAAAACATACGCAAAGTAAAGACATAATTTTAAAATGATTGATAGCGAAATAAATTATTCAAGACAAACGTATGCAATGCACTGATGATGATTATTAAAATAGATAATGTCTATCATAATTTGAATGTTTAAACAAACAGAATAGAAATTTGCCAATGAAAGTAAAACTAATGATTAAAAGTTTATCCTTCTAGCCATCCACATTATTAGCAGTTACTTTAGGAGTCTCAGGAGGATCAAACTCAACTTCTCCAGCATCGATCATGTCTTGGATTTTGTTCCTCAATGTCCAGCAGCTATTCGTATCATGACCAGGACTATCAGAGTGGTATGCGCACCTCATATTAGGATTATAGCTTCGAGCAGAAGTACTAGGATTCTTAGGGGGATCCTTTAGAGTGATCAACTCTATCTTCAACAGTGGTTGTAGTGCTTGAGCCAGTGACATATTGATCTTTGTGAACTGACGCCTAGGCGTGTCTTGCGTGTTTTGACGACTTCTCTGAGGTGTCGGTGTGGAGATCAAAACTGCCCCAACAGATTGGCCATGGTTATTATTTGAATCTGACTTCCCACTGAGAGGCTTCTTTGTAACACCTGAGGATGTAGCAGCTTGAATCTTACCACTTCGGATGCCATTCTCAACGCGTTCCCCAGTCAGTATAAGCTCAGTGAATCCAAATGACGAACTTCCCAGCAAATGATTATAGAAAGGGCCAGTCAGTGTATTCATAAACATATCTACCAACTCTCTGTCAGCCAAGGAAGGTTTGACTCTTCCAGCTAGATCTCTCCATTTCTGAGCATACTCCTTGAAACTTTCCTTAGGTCCCATAGACATGCTTTGTAGTTGCATGCGAGTTGGTGCGAGATCAGAATTATATTGGTATTTATTATAGAAAGCAACAACTAAATCTTCCCAAGTACGGATACTAGTACTCTCCAGTTGATAGTACCATTCGAGTTGAATTCCAGACAGGCTTTCTTGGAAGAAGTGGATCCATAGCTTCTTATCAGTAGTATGAGCTTGAATCTTTCTTACATAGGACCTCAAGTGCAGTTTAGGACAAGAGACTCTATCGTATTTTGCAAAAGTTGGAATCTTGAATTTCGGAGGTATAACAACTCCAGAGACGAGTCCTAGTTCCTCAAAATCCAGTCCAGGTACCTTCTGAATTTCCATGGCTTTCATACGTTCCTCCAGCAACTTGTATTTGTCATCAGGATGTTCATCCTCATGGTGATAGTCCTATTCTTCTTCAGAGGGTTTAGCAGAATCATGGTTACTTTTTGCATAAATTTTGATACTAGCATCATCATCTTGCTCATCTTCGTCACTGTCTTCAGAGGTTTCGGCATCCCTGAGTTGCAAGATCGGTCCAAGCTTTTTCACCTGAGTCTTCTTACCCTTCTTCTTCTTCTTTTTAGTCAGCATAGCTTTCAGCTCTTCTTGCCCCTTGGACAAATTCAGAATCAAGGCTTGTAACTCAGTGTTTTGAGCTTGGAGATCCTTAACTGATTGTTCGAGATTCATGATGCTGAAATAAATAGCGAGGAAGGATGAGAGACCCATTGTAAGAACCTGTTATGCGATGTTATGGATGCAAATGCAATGTTTTCAAGGATCTTTAGGAATTTAGTTAGCAACATTTAGAAAATGATTTGGTCGTGTCTTTGTCTTGAAGATATCTGAATTTTATCTTTGAACGTCTTTCTTTGAGGATCAATCTCACCATATCAAGTGGGTCATCGCCTCTGATTCGGGATACTTCTGAATTTGAAAGTATATGGCTAGAGGAAAATAAATCCTCTTGCCCCTTGATAGGTACTGTGTCTCTGAATCGGAAGGTATGCGGCAAGAGGAAAATAAGTCCTCTTGCCCCTTGATAGGGATTCAGTCTTTGATAAGGGCACCTGAAATTGTGCGCCCTAAATTCCTAAGATCCTTGAAAGGGTTAGTTAATCATGTTATACTTATGATGTCATGATGTCATGATGTCATGCGAATGCAGTTCATTAGGCACAGCGTGAGATAGTAAGGACAAACAAGTCCTTTCAAAAAAACCTGCGAGGAAATGAAGGTTAGTAGCAAACAAGTCACGCAAGTCACACAAGTCACACAATTTTGCCTTATGGTTAGGCTTGCACGTGGTCCAAAGGTATGTACCCTCCCCCTGAAGTTTAGTTGGTTCAAACCTGTCCTATATAAAGATCGGGTTCTAGGGAGCTCATATCATTGACCTTTCTCGAAGGCGCTTATCTCAGTTCGGCAATCGAATCGCCAACCGAAAAGGTCCTGAAAGTCCAGTCCATATGAGTGTAGCTTCGAGTATCAACCAACTTCAGTCGGAACCAAAGCCAGCCATCTCGCTACTTTCTAATAAGCCAAAGTCAAGTTCAACTAAGGTTCTAAGGGCAAATTAGTGCTTAATGACACCACGCGGCAGCCAAGCATTTCCTCAGGTCGGATCCCAAGGAACACCAGGACAAACCAATGTGTCTTACTAACGATGGCCATCAGATCAACCACATCAGTATACGCTGTGCAGTCTCCTTGATCTCATGCCATATACCTAAGGTACTCAGACCCGGGTTAGGATCTTTCACACAGCAAAATACCCAAAACAGCCCTGCAAAAATAAAGCAAACAAAGCAAACAATAGAAAACATTTAAGGTGAATCCTAAACTTTTAAGGTAACCCCTCTTTTATCGAAAAATCCCCAGCAGAGTCGCCAGTTCTGTAATACGGTGAACTGACTTTTATATCGAAAATGTCGCGATTAAGCATGAGTCGCCACCGACTTTTATTTTATCCAAATATTAGAAAGGCTAAAAGAACAGGAAAACACCTTTTAAAAAGATTTTGAGTTCGGGGGGTAATTTATGCAAAGGGAAGGTGTAAGGCACCCTTTGCATCCATGGTTTTCCATGGGCTCTTAATTGCTTTGCTCTTTGTTTTCAGAAATGTAGAAGAAAAAGAATATGGACTTTAGCTCGTAAATGAGCGTAGCCATTTTGAAGGATTATGAGAAAGAATATAAAAAAAAAAGTTTTAGAGCAAGGCAAAGCAATTAGGGGCAATTACCTTATAGTTTGAAAAAGAGGTTCTTTTAGCCTTTCAGGGTGAAAGGGTCTATCCTTGCCATAAGAGGGCAGGAAGCCTTTCATTTGGAGGTTGAAGGGTCGTCGAGTTATCGTTCGCCTTAAAACTGTCCCATGCCATAGAGAAGGCAGGTAGTCTAAAGGGAATGATCAGAATAGCCTTTTCGTAGGCAGCCAGAAGATACCTCAGCCTTTTTCGTAGGCAACTTCCGAGGGTCGAGGTCATATTAGTGTATCGAAGGCAGCATCATTAGGGTCGTATGACCTTCATATTTATCGAGGCAGCATGGCTGAGGTATCCTCGTATTCGAGGGATATGGCTATTCTGCAAAAAACCACAAGGCAACAAGGCAACAGGCAACAAGGCAACAAAGAGGTTACCCCAAAAGTGTGCGTGGGTGCAACAATCACGTGATTATATTCAGTTATATTATCTTATAAATTTAAGTGATGCTAATTCAGTTCAGAGTTACACTCCCTAAAATTACTAACCACAACAATTAATATTAACAGTGATAATGGGGGAAGGGAAATTGCAACCAGCGGAGGAGAGGGGAATTGAAACCAGCGGGATAAAATAAAGCAAATAGGTTTGAAACAAGTAATAATTGAGATCAGGGTTTAGGGTTACCGATATTCGTAGCTTTGGCAATTTGACAAACCCTGAAAAGATGGAAAAAATAATCAAACAAAAATAGGGTGAGTGCATTATCGGTTCGGAGGCAAACAAAACTAACCCTAAAAAAATAAAAAGATAAAGAAATTAAGAATAAATAAATAAACAAATAGGCACTTAGCTTTGAATTTGATCTGACATGGTTGGCGGTCGGAGGAAGCCTCGGGGTTAACCTTGAAAATGGCAAGGCAGAGGCAGAAGAGGGAGTGAGTGTATGCACAGTTCAAAAAAGTATAAAGGGTAAACCCTAAAATCAAAAGGAAACAAAATAGACTTTGAAATTTAAATGAATACTTAGCTTCGGATTCTGAAGGCGCGTAGTCGAAAGGCATATGAAAAGTCAACCCTGAAAAGGCAAGGCACGGAAAAAGAAATATTCAGTGTAGGGTTGATTCTCGCAAACCCTAATTAGGATTCAAACTGAGTATAATGGTAAGTTGATTTAATTAATTATTGGTCTCGCGACCTAATTAATTAAATCGAGAAGAGAAAATAAAATCCGACACACAGGTATTTTTTATGAATTTTAGAGTAGAAATAAAATATATATGATTTTTTTGAATAAATATAAATAATTAAATATAATTTAAATAAAAGAAATATTATATATAAATATATAACAAGATAATTTAAATAAAATATATATGAAGTTAATAAAATAAGTATTAAAATAAAAAACAAAAGAAAATAATGATTATTAATTATATGAAAAAATAGTTTTGAAAAAATATATAATAGTTTTATTATTATTAAGAAAAGAAAAGGATTTAAAATGATATATATATGTTAATATAAATAAATAAAAGGAGTTTGTGTAATTAAAAATAAAAAAAATTAAAAAAAACTTAACTTTTTATCCTGTGTGATAGGATCCGTAGGGAGCATGATGGACTCGTGTATTTGGAAACGTCAGATCAGATCAGGCCATGAATCAAACGGCTGGATGTTGAAGGGGTGCACCGCACGTACGAAGCAACGACGCACCAGATCCTTCTTTTTAAAAAAATTTGACGCACGCTGGTGGGCCCAATGAGGAGCGACCACGTCATCATCGTCTTCACTAAAAAACCTGCAACATGATTTTACACCGCTTGTTGCAGACAAGCTGTAAAATCACTTACCTATTACACCTGTTAATCATCAAACCCTCATACACGCATGAAAAACAAAAACAGGGACCATATTCATACTCGTTTTGGCCTTACGAACGCGTCTATACTAGTATCGAGACCTGATTCATCCTAAATTGGAGAACCCCAATTCAAAACTTATGAACCCTAATATGGTGGATCCTCGTATATGCGCGTAATAATCAAATTAAACTTCCAGAATCGTTCAAGACATCATAAGGAACATAAATATGCAATTAAATCAGGCTAATGATGCATGAATTGTGGTACTCGAAGCAACATAGAAAACGCAAACCGTAGAGGAATTGAGGGCGATTCTAGATGATTTCGAGCCTGCCAATGATTGGGAAACGATCAGTGATGTTCTGAGGACACGTTGGAATGTTGAGATCCCCTTGAATTGTCTTGCAACACAGAATTGAGGTTTGAATTTTTTTGTCAACTTTTGAACTCGGGTAGGGTTCTTTTATGCAGCCAATTTGTAACCCTTGTGCTTTGGCCTTGCTCAGATACTTATAGAAAAGAGATTAGGTCAATGAAACCAAAACAAATCTTGTTGAATCTTTGATTTGTAATCTTGAAAATTTGATTGAGGAAATTTGTTAAAAACTTCTAAATTTGCCCTTAAATGATCCATATTTCTTTCAATTGGCATGTGCACGAAATTATATTGGATATGGGATATATTTGATGATTAAATTAGATCCAAATCACCTCTTTTATCAAATATTTGATTTCTTTTTAATTTATATAATTTTAATTCTTTTTAATTGGAATAAAAAATCAAAATAAATCAAATAAATCATATATTTTCGTGGCAAAGAGATTTTGGGCTCTTGGATACTTGGGAATCAAGATTGAATCAAAATAATTTGGGCCCATTTGCAAAAATATTCAAATTCCTTCACATTTTTCCCTCCAAAATAGTCCAACTTTGACAAGGCCTATCTCTCTCAATTTTTGAGGTATGGAAGTGTTCTAGGACTTTTTAGAAACCTTAGGGAGTCCTTTAATCAATGTCTTTGGTCTCACATCAAAATTATTTTCCATGCTCCTTGCGTGTCCTTTTGAAAAAAGTGACTTTTTGTTGACTTTTGAAAAGGACCTATAATGTTTTGTTCCATATCTCTCAAATGAAGCATTTTTAGTCTTGGCATGTGATACACAAATTTGTAGAGAATCAAATTTACTTCAAAATGAGCTTCGGATGGAAAATTTTGGATGTTCCATGTGAGAGTTATGGCTGGTCAAAGTTCAGTTGACTTTCTCCTATGGAAACCCTAATTTAGAAACTTTTTGATTTGTTGATTTTTGATCTTTCCTTGATGAACCATGATCAATTCTTGATCAAATGGTGAATGATACTTCAATATGAGGATCTTGACAAAAAATCAGGAGTTTTGACTTTACTTTGACCACAGTTGACTTTTAGGTTAACTTAGTCGACTGTTGACTTTCTGAACAATTGAGTGACCAATCCTTTGAGATGAGACTTGATACTTGTCATGGAGATGATGTGAGATATATTGAGCCATATGAGATGCCTTGGGGCCATTGATTCAGTGATTTTCCTTTGAATGAACCAAACCCTAGTTTCAGAGCCTTGTATAGGAGAGTGTGTCTTGGAGCTTTGTGTATTGATTTGACTTTGTATAAGAGAAATAGTGTGGGCAAATTTTGGGGTATGACAATAACCAATTCTTGTGTTCTTCTTATCTTCCCTAATTCCTATTATATTTTGTTCTTGACATCGTTTTTCACGACAAATTGGTGCGGTGAGGGTGGAGAAGATGTCGTCAACAAAGTATGAGATTGAAAAGTTCACCGGAGTGAATGATTTCGGTCTGTGGCGCTTGAAGATGAAAGCCCTACTGGTTCAGCAGGGTTGTTTGGAAGCATTAAAAGGAGAGGCAGCCATGAATGCTGCATTAACGGCAGTGGAGAAGACGATAATGATCGAGAAGGCACACAGCGCAATTTTGTTGAGCCTTGGTGATAAGGTTCTCAGACAGGTATCAAAGGAGACGACGGCACCAGGGTTATGGGCGAAACTTGAAAGTTTGTATATGACCAAATCGCTGGTAAATCGACTCTACCTAAAGCAGGATTTGTATTCATTCAAGATGGTTGAAGACAAAGTGTTGGCTGAGCAGTTGGATATATTCAACAAGCTGATTCTTGATCTTGAAAATATTGATGTACAGATCGATGATGAAGATCAAGCGCTGTTACTATTATGCGCTTTGCCTCGATCACATGCTCACTTCAAAGAAACTCTCCTGTATAGAAAGGAGTCCTTGACCTCTGAAGAAGTTCAATCAGCCCTATATTCAAAGGACCTGAACAAACGAAAGGAGCATAAACCTTTGACTGTTGGCGAAGGTTTGACCATTAAAGGAAAACTCTTACGAAAGGATGGTAAGTTTGACAAGAAGAAGGGCAAAAGCCAGTCGAAGTATTACAGTGGCGAAGCATCTGGAATTCGATGTTATCATTGTAAGAAGGAGGGTCACACAAGAAAGGTGTGTCCTGAAAGCCTGAAAGATCATGGAGGTAAGGATAATGGCAATGCAACCATTGTTCAAGATGATTTCGAATCATCTGATGTTCTTGTGGTTTCAAGCAGTGACTCGAGAAGAGAGTGGATTATGGATACAGGTTGCACTTGGCACATGACTCCAAACAAAGACCTGTTCGAGGAATTATGTGATCAAGATGGTGGATCAGTATTGCTGGGAAATAAAAAGGCTTACAAGATTGCAGGTGTTGGATCTGTGAGGTTCAAACTCCATGATGAGTCAATAAGGTTGTTGACTAAAGTCAGGTATGTTCCTAATTTGAAGAGAAATCTACTTTCTCTTGGTGAATTCGACAAGAAAGGATATGTTTTCCAAGGAGAGAAAAGTATCCTAAGAGTCATGAAGGGTTCGAAGGAAGTCTTGAGAGGCGTGAAGAAACAAGGCTTATATACCCTTGAGGCTGAAGTTATAAGTGGTTCGACAAATGTTGCATCCACAAAACCTTTGTCGAAGACAGAAATCTGGCACATGAGATTAGGCCATGTCAGTGAAAGGGGTCTGGTCGAATTAGGGAAACAAAATCTGCTTGGTGGAGACAAATTCGAAAAGCTGAAGTTTTGTGAACCATGTGTACTTGGAAAATCTTGCAAAGTGAAGTTCAACAAAGGAAAACAAAGAACACATGGATCCCTTGATTACATTCATGCTGATCTTTGGGGGTCTGCAAGGTGTCCATCACATTCAGGAGCAAGGTATTTTCTATCCATAGTAGATGATTATTCTAGAAAATTATGGGTATTCATCCAGAAGACTAAGGATGAAACTTTAGAGAATTTCAAAAGTTGGAAGACTCTGGTTGAAAATCAGACTGGCAGAAGGTCAAGAGGTTAAGAATCGACAATGGCCTTGAATTTTGCAATGAGGCATTCGAGAGTTTTTGTGCTGCCTCTGGTATTGCAAGGCACAGAACTACTGCAGGTACGCCACAGCAAAATGGTTTGGCTGAAAGGTTTAATCGAACTATTTTGGAGAGATTCAGATGCATGTTGACTAGTGCTGGGTTAAAGAAGGTGTTCTGGGCTAAGGCTGTTTCGACAGCAACATATCTGATAAACAGATGTCCTTCGACAGTTTTAGATATGAAGACACCTGAAGAAGTTTGGTCGGGACATCCACCAGATCTCGACAAACTGAGAGTATTTGGCTGCGTAGCCTATGCTCACATTAGGCAAGACAAGGTCGAACCTAGAGCTCTAAAATGCATGTTCATGGGATACCTTGAAGGAGTCAAAGCTTATAGGCTGTGGTGCCTAGAGCCAGGTCACAGGAGGTGTATCACCAGTCGAGATGTAGTTTTCAATGAAGCTGAAATGGCTTTCAAGAAAACTAATGATGATGGTCGAAGTATAGAAGAGCTGGAATAGGTAGAGATTCCTGTTGAGGTGGAGCAAGTTGATGCTGAATTGCATATCCCTGATGAAGTCGAAGAAGAAGCAGAAGATGCTGGTGAAATTGAGGAAACTGTCGATGACTACCTATTGTCAAGAGATAGGTCGAGAAGAGTCATCAAGGCACATCAAAGACTTGGATATGCAGATCTTATAGCTTATGCCTTAATCTCTGCAAGTGAGGTTCTAGATGAAGAACCTAGAGACTATAAGGAAGTTATGAGGAGTCGAAATAAGACTGAATAACTGAAGGCCATGGATGATGAGATGAAATCTCTTCATGATAATCATACTTGGGAACTGATCAAGAAACCTGCTGGGGCAAGATTAGTCAGTTGTAAATGGATTTTCAAAGTTAAGGAAGGAATTGAAGGAGTGATGTCGAAAAGATACAAGGCAAGGTTAGTTGCAAGGGGTTTCATTCAAAAAGAAGGTGTCGACTTCAATGATGTGTTTTCTCCTGTTGTGAAGCATAGGTCCATTCGAATGTTGCTTGCCATGGTGGCACAGTTCAATCTTGAACTGGAACAGATGGATGTGAAGACTGCGTTCTTGTATGGTGATCTAGATGAAACGATCCTGATGAGGCAACCTGAAGGGTATGTCGAAAAGGGGAAGGAAGATTATGTGTGCAAGTTAAAGAGATCTTTGTATGGGCTGAAACAATCTCCTCGACAGTGGAATAGGAGATTCGACAAGTTCATGGCACGCATAAGTTTCATTAGAAGTCAGTTCGACCACCGTGTCTACTTCAGATTTCGACCTGGTAATTCATTTGTTATTTTGTTGCTTTATGTGGATGATATTCTCATAGCAAGCAACAATATCGAAGATGTGATGAGGGTGAAGGCTGAACTTAATAAGGAGTTCAATATGAAGGATCTAGGAGCTTCTTCCAGGATTCTTGGAATTGACATTCGAAGAGTTAGAAAGAAGTCGAAGTTATGCTTATCTCAAGAAGCATATCTACAAAAGATTCTCGAAAAGTTTGTAATGTCAAATTCGAAGCCAGTTGTGACTCCAACAAACCCTCAATTCAAGTTGAGTATTGATCATTGTCCCAGTACTGATGTCGAAAGAGCCTATATGAATAGCATCCCATATGCTAATATAGTTGGTTCTTTGATGTATGCTATGGTCTGTACTAGACCCGACATAGCATATGCAGTAAGTCTTGTAAGCTGGTACATGGCGAACCCTGGAAAGGCTCACTGGCAAGCATTGAAGTGTATTGTAAGGTACATAAATGGGTCTCTGAATAGAGTCCTAATTTATGGTGGAGCCTTGGGTGAAGATAGTAAAGCAGCAATTGAAGGATATGTCGACTCTGACTATGCAGGTTGTATGGATTCCAGAAAATCTATTTCTAGATATGTTTTCACTATGTTTGGCACTGCAATTAGTTGGAAAGCAACACTTCAGAAGGTTGTTGCTCTATCAACCACTGAAGCGGAGTATATTACTCTAACTGAAGCTGTGAAAGAAGCATTATGGCTTGAAGGTTTTGCGAAGGAGCTGAAACTTCAAGGTCGAGGTATCACTGTTAAATGTGATAGTCAAAGTGCAATACACCTGTCGAAGAATTCAGCCTATCATGAGCGAACTAAGCACATTGACGTGAGGCTGCATTTCGTCAGAGGAGTAATCGAGCGTGGAGAAGTCCAAGTGCTGAAGGTTTCGACTGAAGACAATGTTGCTGATATGATCCCCAAGACATTGTCGAGTTGCAAGTTTTTCCACTGTATGTAGTTCATAAAGTTGCATGAAGAAAGCTAGTTTGCTCCCTTGATATTGTAGAGTTAGATCCAAGGTGGAGATTTGTGAGATATTGGATCGAACTCTAGTATGGCCGAAGGGTAGCTTCATGGTTCGACAGGGTTAAGCATGAAGTCGAAGGTTTTTCACATGCTTGTGTCGAAGATGCTAGGGTTGTTAGCATGTTAAATTAGGTTTTAGTGTTTAAACCCTAATTTGTTAAGTTAACTTGGTTATTAAGTCGGCTTGTGTAATGGCCTTGCTGAAAAAGCCCATTAGTTAGTATGTTAGGTTTTTATTATAAATAGCATACTAGTCTATCATCATTGCTAAGCTGCAAATCGTAATTTAGGGTGAGAGAGGTTATTTGTTATTCTTGTAAACTTGTAATCTTGTTTTCTAATAGAAAGTAAAAGAATAGCAGTTATAACCAATTCTTGTGTTCTTCTTATCTTCTCTAATTCCTATTATATTTTGTTCTTGACATCGTTTTTCACAACAGGTATCATTTTGATATATAGTGAAACCTAAAGCACATGTTTTGCTATGTGAACTAAATCCATACTGTAGCATAGCGTGAAACAATTGATACATATATACAATATATATGTTATGTTACTGTAGCATAATTCTATTATTTCCAATCACATTTTATAATAATAATATTAATATTAATGATTTAATACTATTTAATATAATATTTTAGGAGTTTGATTTAGAGATAAATATAGGAGTTAATTGGTTAACTTAAATTATTTTCAATCATGTTAGAGTTGTCAATAGGGTTGTCAAAGTTGCTTCGAGTTGTTTAGAGTAAAATATGATAAACTATAAATTAAAATTAAAGGTACTTGACCCTTTAGAGTTGTTTTGTTATTTCTTGAGTCAGACCATTAACCAATTAAGTTCATACGGGTTATCCCTAGAGGTAAGGATTAGCAGTACGGTGTTTTTTTTAACGCTTTATATTTTGTAGGGATTATTGTAGAATGGTGTAGAGTTTCAAGGAAACTCTGTTGAATTATAATTATAACTATTTTTATAATCTTTATGAGTTAGGAGTATTGAATAGATTAATAAAAAAAATACTTTGTCGAGGTGTTTCAAATTTATAAAACGTTGTAGGCTTATTGCCAATGCTGAATCGTTGTTATGTTGTTGTTGTTGCACCTATTTATTGAAAAGACTAAGTTGTAGACTTATGGAAAATTTTGATTTGTTGTTGAGTTGTCGTTAAATTGTTGTCGTTGATTGGTGTTGTGATGTAGTGCGACGTTGTGTTGTGACTATCCTTGTGAATACTGTAAAATGCAGGAAATAAAGCGACGTTGAGTTACCCTAATGATCGGTAACATTTGTGATATAGGCGTGTGCCTCGCGACGATGTGTTGTGATTGAGTTTGTGATGATGCATTCATTGAGTCTCATGATTGCATTTTTGCGACGGCCTGGACTGGCAAACAGCGACGAAGGCTTATGCCTGTTTTAATGCCTCTATTTATTGGCAATTGGCGATGGGGACTGAAGCCCTGGGTACCACATGCATGTGCATTTGTTTGAGTCTCATTTTGTTGTTCATGATTATCAATTTATCTGAATTGTCGTGATTTGAATTATGAATTCGTGTGAAGTATTGCGTGACGTGTATAGTGAATCAAACCGTTTTGGGTGAAGCAATGAAGTGAAGTGAATTGTAACGATTATACTGCGAAGTGATGATTTTATGATTTCAAACTTTAATATATTGTTTATCAAAATCTTATTTATATTGTTAGATATCTCACCCCTTTCTTTTGTTTCGCCGTTACCTTTATACTGGTAATGTGCAGGTGATAGCTTGATGAGATTTAGACGCTGTGAGTCGGTGGTCGCTCTGATACGTAGCACTCGGGGGGATAAACAATTGTTTTAAATTATTGTTTTAATTGCTGAATTTTATATGGTCTTGACCTAAATTGTAACTTAAAGTTACCGTGCAAAGATGTTACGACGTTTTTTGAATATTCACGAAGTTTGTTGTTTCCGCTACGAGATAATTATTTAATTTGAACAAAGTGATCTTTGAGTAATGATCTAATTGTCATTTTAAATTCCTCTGCTATGTATCTATGTGAAGGAAATTAAGCTGTAATTGTTTTGAATGACGAATATGTGATATCCCAAATGATGGTATGTTTTGAATTTTATACTCTGATTTTCCGTATAATTATTGGGTAGACTTAGGGTGTTACAACTACCTTTCCTATGACTTCTATCTAAGACTCACCTAGATATGAGGCCCTCCTCAAATCCCCTCAGTCACAACCAATGACAAACAACACAAACAACCAAAAGTAGAAGACACTCTTCCAAGACACACAATTCTCAATGCTTAAAAGCTTATGAGAACTGACACTTACTTTCCTTGCTTAACAACTTCGGAGATCAAACATTCAACACCTACATGTTTTTGAATGAACAAATATGGAACGTACAACACAACCAAAATAAGGATTCCTATAACCCTAAAAAATACAAATATCAGTTCCACTTAAAACTAGGTTTAGGCTAGTCTATTTATAGAATTAGTATTGATTGAATTGGGTCTAAAACCGCAGCAAGGAGGCTTCACAAAGTTTATTGCTTGATCTCCAAGAAAATAGGTTTTGAATCCAAATTTTCCTAAATTGTCTCCAATTATAGAAAGTGTGAAAACCAACAAATATCTCTGATTGAATCGATCTTGGATACATATAAGCTATCTGAATATTCCATAATATTCTGTAGCTAATAAAACTGCTGATACACTTGAAAGATAAGCTCCAACAAACACGGTGTCATATCTGCCATGTTGTAACATCTTGTGCGACATGTTGAAATCTATATGATATGGCATTTTAGTCAACATGTTTCTGCTAGGTTGGTTTTACCAAAATGAATGCCAATCTTAGAGAAACTACAATCTCTACCTTTGGCACATTTTGGCTAAAACAATCAAATAACCCTTGCATCAGAAGAATAGCAGCGAAAGAAAAACAATGCAGGGTAACAACTCCCCCTCAACACATGCTAGCACACACTAACAAAGTGTATGGCAGCAACCAGAAGCAATTTAGCATACTCCCCCTCAAGCATAAGCACCTCTTGTGCCCAAACTACTACTATTACTACTACTCCCCCTTTTTAGCCACAAAGTGACAAAGGTAGTAGAACAAAAACCTAAGCACCTATTGTTTAAGAAGTTTTTGGTGCAAGCAAAATTAAAAATATCCCGGGCACTTAACCCTTACAAAATCATAGACTAAAATAAAAATAATTACAATACAGATCCAAATAAAATCACATGACCAGCAGTCATGTACCCGCCACCACAACAAAGACTTCTTCTTCTCAACTGGTACCAGCATAAGTTTTACCAAGTTTAGCAGCATCTTTAGCAACTCCATCAGCAGATGCAACTCTTTGAGTAATTGCTATCATTCTTCATGAATGCATATCCCAAGTTTTCCTCTTAAATTTTCAAATTGATTTGCATCTAGGGCCTTAGAGAAAATGTTAGCTAGTTGCATTTCAGTAGCTACATGTTCTAGAGCAACAACTTTATCTTCAACCAACTCTCTTATGAAATGATGATGTATATCAATATGTTTGGTCCTACTGTGCTGAATAGGATTTTTGGATATATTTATGGCACTCGGATTGTCACAAAATAATGTCACGACATCTTGTTTGACATTATATTCAGTCAGCATTTGGTACATAAATAAGCCTTAGAATATTTAAAATTAGATTCCTAATGACTAAACACATTTTTTAATATATAGAAAATTTATGAAAACGATTAATCTTGTCGTGCCTATACTTGATTATGTAGCGATTAGATGAATTCTCTATTTTGCAATTCTAGCATAATCTTTTGGTCGCGTCGCTTTGAGATGAAAGCATAGTAATGGATCTATGAAGCTTTATAACGTCGATGTGTTGTGAGGGAATATCGATATTCACTACTACAAAAGTACATAACACCTCGGATGCGAAATGCATTTAACCTCGGCTAAAGAAACAAGGTAACAAAAGGCGTCATGAAAAGTTGTCACTTAACCCCAACAACAACACTTTTATTATTTTCAAAACTAACGTATCTTATATTTCAGTTTATCTAGAAATCTGAGGGGTAAGATTATTTCTTTTTTAAAAAAAATTGTTATATTATTTACCTAGAATATTACATTGTTTACATAAAATATTAAAATTAAAATAAAAATCAAATTTCCTAGAGATCTAGATAAAAATCAAATTCCCTGAAAATCTATATTTTAGATCTTTAAATTGTTGAGTCTTGGGAAAGATCAAATGTTGGGAATACGAATCTTGCATACATTTGTTTCTGATGAAAAAAAAGATAAAATTAATAAAATCAATATTCAAATATATGATTCATTACTCAAATAACTATTTAAGAAAACAAAACTTGAACACAAATAATTTTTTGCTCTTGCAAACCATCATAGATAACTTTTTCAATTGTCTTTAGGTTTCAAGCGCTTCATGTTTCATTTAGGATAGAAATGTAAATATTCAGCATGCTTTTATAATGGATGTCGCTTAGGTTTCACACAGATCACTAATGAAAGTGTCTTGAGTGTTAATACTCATGAAATGGACGACACAAATTTGTTTAAAGACAGTGATCAATATTCTCAATTATCACGCCAAAATTATTCCCTTGCTTTCTGACAAAAATCGATGTAAAAGGTGTATAAGCTTTTTTAAAAATATTATATTGTTTACACAAAATATTAAAGTACGTTATTACCACAAATGCAGTGTTATCATAGTAGTTGTTCTTGGAGAACAACACATTTTTGCTCTAATCCACATCTTGTTACATACCTTTTATGCGCATTCTTTTCAAGTTCAATAGTTTGAATGCATCCAACTTTTAATAAGTTATTCAAAGGTTGATATATATTCTTTATTTAACTTGAAGCAAGAATGATTTGTTGTACTTGCAATCCATCATTGAGAATTTTTCCAAGATTTTTTAAGTTCCAAAATTTCATTATCTTTAGCAAATGTTATCAAGGCAAAATTCCAAGATATATAGTGGTGGATGTAGATAGTTTGTTGTGGATTGATATCTTGGCGATATCTTGAGCGTTGTTCCTTTAAGAATGTATGGTAGAGATTCGTTGTTGTAGTTGTGTAACATATTCCTTCGATTTTTAAAAAAACCGAGGGAAAACGAATTTTCTATTTTAAATAAAAAATAAAATAAAATAAGTAAGCCCTAGGTTTTAGAATAAAACCGATGTGAATGATATCTATTTTTTAAACATTACATTGTTTACAGAAAATATTAAAAAAAAAATCAAGATTCATCATCATCGCTGCAATTCTAGATTTTGTTGCATGTATCTTTTCAAAGGTTGAACGACGTTCTTTGTTTAACTTGGAAGCACTAATAATTTTCTGCACTTGCAATCTATCATAGGGATCTTTTCCAACATTCTTTAACAGAGATTTGTTCCAAAAATACAATATTAACATTGTTATATGAGATAGATTGCAAAGGCAGAAGATTTTTTTCTGTCTTCCAATTCATCCCAGAGAATGATTCGTACTAGTTTGGGGCGGCAACATATAAGTTAGGATTAGGGTGGAATCTATTTAACGAGTGTTTTTATAGTAAAATCCGATTATGTTATTCCTTGGTTTTTAAGAAAACTGAAGGGTTAGATCATTTAGTATTCACTTATAAACAAATAAAATTATAAACATCCTTAAGTGAGATTTGAAGTGTGTCCTGATTTGTTTTTCCCCTCGGTTTTACTAAAAACAGAGGGAATATGATGTTTTTATATTTATAAAAAAAAAATGGCGCGCCTTGGCATAATTCATCGGTTTTTTCTGGTTGAGATAAAAGCTTTATCATAAAAAGCGTTATTTGCTGTAGTGATTGATCGTCCTTTGTAATTTTCTATTAATAGTCCTCTTCTTTCTTCATCATCGTAACATTCACACTATAATACTATAAATTTTGTGGTTATGATGGTTTTAACTTGGTTTGGTATTTTCCATGAATAAGTAGAATCTTTATTTAAAACCTGCAAAATGTAAATGCATTAATAGTAAAAAAACTTTAAACAACAAAATTTAATTCTAAAAACATGGCATGGCGGATTTTTGATGCACCAGAGGGTGAATAATCAACTAAAAATAAGAGATCAAAATTGAATACTAAAAACAGCAAAATTGAATACTAAAAACATGGTATGAAAGACTTTGTAATTTTAAAACAACAAAAGATTTTGACATAAATGAGCCGGATGAAAGTGAGCAAGATAGAGAAATGGATGAAGAGACCATAGTTGAAAAGGAACCAAAGAGAATGAACCAAAAATTATTAATGAAGAACAGTTGAATGAGGGAGTCAACCAAAACAAGGAAGAAGAAATAAACAATGATTAGAATCAGGACAATGTTGAGGATAATGACAAGGAAGAAGACAATAATGAAGACAATGGTAATGAAGAAAATGATCGGGAAGATATAATCCCAAAGCAACCTATTTTGTTTGAAGCTACCCCTCAGGTGTTGGGGAAATATAATCACAAAGCATCCTACTTCGTTTGAAGCCACACCCCATGTGCTGGGGAAATATAATCTTAAAGCAACCTACTTTGTTTGAAGTTAACCCCTGGGTGCTAGAGAAATATAATCACAACTAAATTTTTTTTTATAACATGTAAGACAAGACTAATGGTTGAGGCTATTTTTGTCGAGACTTGAATAGTCATTACATTCCCATATTTTTATAATAGAAAGCATTAAACTCAAATAAAGATATAATTATTAAATACAGATTTATTATAGAAGACAATCAAGAAAATTTTCATTAATCACATGATAAGGGTAAAATCATCTAAGGGGAACTTAAAATAAGAGAGCTAGATATTCATCCTTAAGGGATTACTAGATTTTACAAGCAAAATTAAATACTTACAATGATTAGAGGTGATTCCATAATGATGGCCTCTGTTTTCCCCTCTCCATGGTACACAAATATGTCTTAGGCTCTTTAAAAATTGGAACCCTAATGACTGAACACATTTTTCAATTTATAGAATATCCAGAAAATGGTTAATCATGTTGCCTATATACTTAATCATGTCGTGATTAGACATTTGCTCTATTTTACAATTCTAGCATAATGTTTAGATCACACAGTTTTGAGATGAAAGTGTCACAATGGATCTTTGAAGCTTGGTAGCGTCGATGTGTTATGAGGGTGAGCTGCTATTGATTGTCCTTGGTAATTTTTCTCTAATGTTCTTCTGTTATTTTTGTTTTACTCATTTCCTAAATTCATCATCATAACTTTCACACTATAAAATTATACTTGTCAAAAAGTACCAGATGTGTGGTATCCCTATGATGGTAAGGGATTACTAGAGGCCTTAGTAATTTTTGGTGGTGTAAAGTTTGCTCGTGGTGGTGAGTAACCCTGCTAGGTGGTGTTTTCGGCTATGGAGAGAGCAAGCTCATGTGAGATGATAAGAGTGTTTATTTGTTATGTTTTGTATGTTATGATCTCCCTTTACCCTCAATGGGTAAGGGATTTACAAAGGCTCTTGGGCCTAGAATTTTCTTGGGAATTAAAATCGTCCACTTAGTCAACGGAGGATCGTTGAATCCCTAAATTCAAGGGAGTGTGGATCAACTTGTTGACCTTGAATTCTATCTGACCGAGGAACGTCTTTTCCCATATTTCCCATGACTGGACGAGTATTTATCATGCATAACCATAGGTCATTAATATGGTCTTATACTCTTCTATTAATATATATTACCACATGTTTCTCGCATTCGTATTTCTTATCAGTCTCAACACCGTGAGATTTTTGCATTACCTAATAGCAAATATCTCAATCTATTAACCAAAACAAAGCCTTAAGTTCCAGTAGTTATAAAAAAAACAAGACTCCACACCGATCCTACAATAGTATGTGCGGATATCGAACCTAAGCCTATGTATAGGCATTAGTATCCAATAAGCGCTAATATTGGATCTAGTAATGACAAGCACCTTTCGAATTTCAAGTCATACCATGAAAATAAGTTTTAGGTAGCAAATCTAAAGCTATCATTAAGATTAAAGAGTCATCAATATTAAAGCTTGAGTAGACTTACATAAAACTCCATGAACTATTTAATACATGATATAATGACTACATCTAACCCCCCAACAAAGATATTTTAACTATACTCATTCACCGCAGTTGTACTAGAAATCTCGCGAAGACGAGCTTGGAAATTTATCTACCTTGTTACTTGAGCAGTGCTTCCGCCTTCAATCTCCCTCTCTTACTATCTTGTTGTAGACCAAGATGAACCTACTCTAATTTTGTACTGCCTCATTACATCGAGACTTCATTTGCAATGAACTAGAGACCCTTATTTATAAGTGCAGATTCAGAGCCCTCGCTAGGTGCAATGCCCATATGCGCCTAGCAAGGCTGCTTTATTTCTTTTGGATTAAGAAATGCTAACTTTTTTATAGGTGGCCTAGCTGACTTGCTTTGCTAGGTGCACCGCCCCTGCTCTTGGCGTCGAAACCTTTTTTCACCATGAATTACTTTAGCTTTAAAGTGTCATTTGGTCTCTTGAACTTGCTATGCACGCCTATGATCACGACATAAATGATCCTTGTTTTGCATGGACTTGCTTTGGCTTGGTCTTTGTGTGTTGAATTGTGATTTTCCAATTCTTTTTACCTATTTTTAGATTATACGTGCTAGAAAAGTCTAAAAATGTATTTGATCACTTTTTATAGATAAATCAAGGGTTTTTGATTGCTTGTAAAATAAGTTAATAAATATCTACGTATTTTACTTAAATTTAGCACTTGTCAAAGGTACATTCGTAACTCTACCCTTTTTTAGTCATTAAGTGATTTAAATTTATAAAGTGCTAATTTTACAAGTACACCTCACGTGATTCACCGTAGGCCTGCCACACCACATTAAGAGTCAAGCATTATAATTTAAATATAATTCTTATTCTAATTTGGTACATTCATATATATTTTTTTTACAGGAATTTGGTACATCCATATTAAACAAACCTATATTTAGGGGTGGCAAACGAGCATGCCCGCCCCGTTTAGGCCCACCCCACAAAAGCCCGCGAAAAAACGGGGCGGGGCGGGGCGGGCTTTTATAAGAGTGCGGGTTTAAAACCTTGCCCCGCCCCGCAAAAAAGTGAGGGCGGGGCGGGGAAAGCCCGTGGGCATTCGGCTTTTTAGGCCTAAAAATAGTAAAATTCTATGAAAAACAAATGTCCGCAAAAGCCCACAAAAAAACGGGGCGGGGCGGGGCAGACACATTAAAGAGAGCGGGCCTAAAACCTTGCCCCGCCCCGCAAAAAAGTGCGGGTAAAACGAACTTTCCCCGCGGGCCGGGCCCGTTTTGCCACCCCTACCTATATTGAATTAATTTTCCACAAAATTTAATATTGTATGAATAAAGAATAACCTATTGAATTTCACTAAAATAAATATTTACATTCCTAAAAATAAATAAAAATAAAATTAAAAGAATTTCACTAAAATACTATTAAGAAATTTAAAGAAACATCATTTAATTTTTTTTCTTAAAAATACATATATTTTAGACCAGTCATGTGAACATGGGAATAAATCATCTCATAAGTAATTTTTCAAATTAGAGAAATGCATGAGAAATGTAAATGGAATGAGTTTGAATAATAAAATATCACACTTGATTTACTCTATTGTCATATAAAAACTGTTAGAGAGAATTCCTTCATTTTAAACATTCATAATAATAACAATAAAATAATAATAATAATAATAATAGCCAAAGGGTTATTTATTAGGTTCATGGTTTCTATATTTTATTTTATTTTTTAAATTGTATTGCTATATGTTAATGTTGGTTGATGAGGGCGTTAAGGTTACCTTGAGAAAAATAAGCATTGGCTAAATCTAAAAAAAATAAAAAATATGGGGTGCCTTGGAGTGTTATAAATTATCATTGTTGTGTATGGATTACCTTGTTTCTCTTATTTTTAAGATATAGATATATATTTTTTATTTTGTTGTTCAAATAAAAATAAATAATAATTAGAAATGTTTAATATAGACATGATTTTAATGTGGATCTTGATATGTTGAGTAAACTAATATAGTATTTTATCTTTTTTATGTTTTATCGTTTTAAGTTCATATTTTATTATAAATGGTAAAAATTAACTCTTTGATCCATTTTGCAAGGTCCGTATTAGATTGACCTTAATAAATTGAATAAATAACAAATTTATTTTCATTCAATGACATTGTCATTCATCTAACAATATATTTATAATATAAATTAAAATTTCATAAATATTATTTTTATAAAAAATAAATAATTATTAAATTGATATAGTTATTTCAATTTTTTATTTGAGAAAACTATGTGTAATTTTGATTTTAATATCTTATCTATTATCGCTTCATCATAATTTTTTTTACTATTGTTTATACATGAGTAAAAATAAATATTTAATGAATAATTTTAAATTAAATTTTTAAAATAATATTCACTTTTTAATATAATTTTTAAATTATATAAATATAATAGGTAATTATCATATAATTCAAGAAGTATTTAAATTAGTAAATTTAATTTAATTAAGAATTAAATTAATAGAATTACTATGTTTTAAAAATTATTAATTAATTTTATATTATTTAAAAATTTTTTTGAAAAAGTAAAATTTTAAAAAATTCATTGATAGTTCTTTTATTTTAACTTTAAAAAATGATACAATTTTATTAATAAAATATTTTAATTTTGTTTTATAGTTCTAAATTTATTGGGCCGGCCTTGTTAGTATGAAAAACCGAAAAACCGATTATTATAACTGGTCAAAACTACAAAATAATAGTGGGGTGTTTTTTATTAATGAATTTATTCATCAAATATATTTAACATTTAAAATTTAAACATTAAAATTTTAATTTACTCTAACACTAACAATTTTTTCATTAGAAAAGTGTACCATACTACTTAGTAATGTGAGAGGTATTGTAGAACAATTTCAACACCAAAATACTCACAAATAATATGAGAAGTATTTCTATAACTATTTCAGCGCCAAAATCATCGCACAAATAGAAAAAATTTATTGGAGAAGTTAGGGTTTAGAGTCATTTCTAAATATTTCAATACTATCACTGCTTGAAGTGAGATCAACATCCCATAATGGTGAATTACTATGCTCCTATATATAATATCATATCAATTAGTTTACAATGAGCTCTTGTATATGTTATATTTTGCTTTAGTGTTGCTTAAGCCTTACCAAACAATTAAGTACATCTTTAAAAATTAAAGTTAGTTAAATATAATAAAAATTTATATTTTAAACTTCAAAAAAACCATTGTAATTTTATGTTCCATTATTAAAGTTTTTAAATAACTTCTCATTAATAAGACTCAACATAAAGGTATTAATGGAACACATGATAGTCATGCCTCTCAAAAAGGTATAAGACTTGACATAGATAAGGATAATTTTATCTTAGTTTGACAACAAAAATTTTATAGCTTTTTGACTCATATTCATCTTCATAAATATTTCAATATCAATAAAATAAAATTTCTTAGAAAATTAAAGTCTTTGTTTGAGATTCTCTCTAAGAATTTGCTCAATTACTTGGACCTTTTTGCCTAATTGGGTTATATCGAATTCTTAATAAAGAAGTCTAAGCTAACGTTACCATTTTCACCACTGCTAGCTCTGGTATCCGTATCAAACACTTGCTTTTTAGTTGATTAAATCTGGACAAATAGACATCAAGGGATTTTTTTCTTTGTCTTTTGACATTAAACAAATTCATCAAGCTAATATGCAAATATCCCCTAGAAAACTAGTCACGAAAACTTTTTCACAACTGCATCCACGTTTAAATTGATTTTGGCTTAAGTTTCTAAAACCATCATAACTTATTTTCATCAAATATCTTGATGGTTGGTTTTTGGGTGCAAGTTACCGTGCATAGATAAAAATCTATGCACCATACATAGATTATTATGGACCCTTGGATCAAATTCTAGACATCAATTGTTATTACTCAATACTCAATACTCAATACTCAATACTCAATAGTCAATACTGGATTAAAAACATGATCCAATGACTTATGTAGACTTATGCATGGTGCATAAGTAAATCCTTATGCATATTAGCCAAAGCCGTTGGTTTTGGTTTTCCAACTGTCGACAACTTGAGGCATTTACCTCCTCTAGGGATCTCATCGTGTTGCACTTGTTATGGGAATAGAAGTACAAAAATGGTTGATTAGGCTATCCCAAGTTAACATCAAACATATCCATGGCATGCTCGACCATTTAGTTAGTGTTTTGCTTAACCTAGTTGGTTTCAATGTTACAACACAATATATATAGAGCTAGGTTGGGTTTACACTCGATCAATTTCTTTGCAACATGTTTACATTTTCACATATCATGGAAGTCGTCTGATAAATGTTGGCTTCCACTTCTAATTTAACATCATTGTATTAGTTATTAGCCAATATGTGATGTTGTTTCCTTCATAATCGTTGTTTGGCCTCTTATTCACATTATCTTATTCGCATTAATGATGTTGTGTTTGTCAATCCTTAGGACTTCGTTATCCTTGCGCACATGCAGCATCAGAACTTGACCAACACTTGTCGGATGATGTCAACATTTCATACGCATGAAAAAATAATTGCTACATCTATTGATATTTTTATAGGTGGATTGTTGATGATTGCTTGCATAATTGTTATTGACTAGATTTTCAAGCACATTTAGTGTTAAGAATATTATTATTAGGTTCATATTTGTTTAGACGATGTATCCTTCTTTAAAATCTGCAAAATCATAATAACTATCAAAAACAAAATTTAAAATATGAGTAAGTTACTTGATTTGATGTCATCATTCTTATTGTACAATGTCTCGAATTTCTACACTCATAACAATTGATGTTATCATCATTTTTCTCGTATTCTATATTAGGCGGGTGAGTATTTCTAAAATTTATCAATCCTTTGTCGGAATTCTTGAGTTTGTTTCTTTTCAAGTATCTATTGTAGCGTTTGACGAATAACCCCATCTCCTCTTGTTTATGAGCTTCTTCGTCAAAGTTATCACTTTCTTCCTTTGACTTCTTTGCTTGGGATGATGAAGCCTTCAACGAAAAATCCCTTTTCTCTTCTTTCCCTTTCTCTTTCTTTTTCGACTTTACTTTGCTATTGTGGATCGTTTTAGTTCATTTTCAAGCTCGACTAATTTTCCAAACAACTTTCTAAAATCCAAAGTATTAAGATCGTTAGATTCTTTTATTGCGGCAACCTTTGGTTGCCACTTCATGCACATAGATCTCAATATTTTCTTAGTACAATCTTTGTTAGAAAAGGTTTTATCCAAGTTGCTTAATTTTTTCATTAAGTTGAGAAATCTAGTTTGCATGGAATTCATGGATTCTTCGGGTTCCATATGAAATAGTTTGAACTCCTCTGCAAACATATTGATCATAGAATCCTTGACGTCTTCCGTTCCCTCAGAGTTTGGAGAGCGTCCCACATACTTCTGGCACTACTATAATGTGAGATAGCGTATAACACTTTCATGATTAAAGCATAAATAATATGTTCCTCGTTTTCAAGTCATATGAAGCCTTTTTGGTTTCATCATTTGTCCAATCTTTTGGATGTTTAACAAATTCATCAACACCTGTATTAATAAATGGTCCCTCGATGACGACACACCACAAATTTTGTCAACCGATAATAAGTGTACGTACATGTTCCCTTTCCAGTAAGCATAATTGTCACCTTTGAAAGACAACACTCTATTATATGCTTCATTTGGATTGTCATCGTCTTCCATATTCTCAAAAAACTTGTAGTCGATTAGACTTAATCAAAAGGTCATCCTCTTGATGCCAATTGTTGGGTGAGAATATGGAATAGGAAAACAATCTAGAGGAGGGGATGAATAAATTAGAAATTTCTTTTATAAAATTTTGATTGGTTTTCCAAAAATAGAATGTTAAAAGGTTTTCAAAAATGCGCGTGGAAGATTTAGAGAGAAAATATGAGAATTATACTTTTATTGAAGCTTGATCACGTTAACACTTAATCACTTCACAAATACCAAAGGTGGTTTAATGATGATACACAAAGGTAATTAATTGATTCAGTTGTATACTTCACTAGGTGTGTTTATATAATATTTCAATTTCAGCGAATTCTAACCTCAACAGTTTCTCACAATTTAATCACCACTAAAGCTCAATTAGACACAAATTCTTACAAAACCTAACCTTACATAATAAATTGCTACCAATTGAATAAACGATAAACTACACTAAAAATTGAAAACTTAATCATGCAATATCCTACAAAAATTAAATGCAAGAGAGAGAGAGAGAGAGAGAGGACACCACACTACTACGAAATGTGCATACAACAACGCCAAAGTTACCACAGTTCTTCCCAAAACCGTGGTGACACTTCTAAACTCATGCGCTAACATTTTTTAATTTTATAATTAAAAATTTTAAGGGTATAATTAGAGTTACTTCCATAACCGTGGTGATACAATCAAACTTTCTTGTGTTCGAACCTTAGCTCCCTCAAATAGTTTATTTTTTTTTACGTTAATGCGCGTCTTTTCATTTTTATTTATATTTCAATAAAAAATAATAGGGATATCTCTACGGTTCTTTTGTAAAATCGTTGTTACACAGTGACGTTTCTTTAATAGGGAAATCTATATTAAACATTAAGTTTCCATTTTTCCACGGATAAAAGAAATAACCCTAACACCAACGCCGTAGACATCGTCGGGAAGAAGACAACAACATTTACACATTGTTCTACTTTAAGGTATGTCAAATATTTTCGGCATTGTTGTTCAGTTTTGTTTCAATGTCGCATTTGAAGACACACTACTACAAAACGCACAAACAACAACGCCATGTTTACAACGTATTCATATACACCGTAGTGATAGGTTAAAATCTTTGCGTCTAGTGAGTTATTGGATTTATAAACAGTAATTTAATGACGGTTGATTTTAAACAACATAGTAAAAATGATGTGTAGCACGCTTCAATTCCCAGCTACTACATTTTTCCATTTTTTTAGAGTACATTAAGCGTGTGTCTCATATCTCTATTATTTAAAAAATAAACTGTAAATGAGTTAACAACGGTTAATACACCAACCGTTGTTAGAGGAATTAAGTTTCCACTATAGTTGCTTTGTCCAACCGCGATTAAAGGGTTTAGTGATAAATTAAAGAAAATCTTATTTCGTATTTCTTTCATAAGACGCCCTAGGTGAACAAGAAAGCCACAAACGACAGAGGTGGTGTAATCTTTACCCTCTTCGTATCCATTCATTTGGAGCTGAAATCTTCACCCTCTTGGTTCATTTGTTTCTTCAGCTTCCTAGTACGGTACTTATCAACATCTTCATTCGTTTTTTCTTGGTTTATGTTGTATATGCTCAAATAATCACCGTCTTTGTTCATTTGACTCTTCAACTTTGAAGTACAATATTATTCAACATCTTCATTCCTTACATGCATAAGATTCTTCAGCTTCGAAGTACGATACTCTTCAACATCTTCATTTTTTTTGTATATATGCTCAAGTCAATATGAGAGTACATTTTTCATATGCTTTAGGTTTAGATTTGCTTTATGTTTAGATTTTGGTGTGTCATTCACATTATTATACATGTATAAATTTCAGAAGTTGCTATGGGTCGTAGTTGGATGAAAGTCGGATAGATTAGGTCTGGTTTATGAGAAATGAGTTATTGAGTTCATTAAATACGCTGATAAACATCTTCCTGACAATAATGGTATATTTTATTGTCCTTGTATTATTTGCGCGAATATTAATAAGGGTACAAAGAAAAAAAATATTCCAGCACCTTTGTTGTGATGGTATATATCAAAATTATATAATATGGATGTGGCATAGTGAGGTGGATAAAGAGGAAAGTCGGGCGCCACGAAGTCAAAGAGTGGATGAAGATGAATATATGGAGGATCAACCAGAGGATATGTTCTGTGATATTGGGGAATCTTCTTTTAAGAATGCTCATATTTATGATACCTTATGTAGTGATAAAGACACCCTTTTATATAAGGGATGCACAAATTTTACACGATTGTCGGCGGTGTTAAAGTTGTTTAATCTGAAGGCAATAAATGGATGGTCATATAAAAGTTTCATAGAATTACTTGAATTGCTAAAGCAAATGTTACCAGAAGATAACAAATTGTGGAATTTGCACCAACACCACCTCATTACACACACAAACAGAGTATCATCATTGCACACCTAACAATATATCTTCCCACACCTCAAATGGAATTTGCAAAAGTTCCGACCCTTGGGGAATCACATAAATAATATATGCAAGATATATTATATCATACGAAATCACATAAACAATTTAATTGTGGATATTTTTGCACAAACCTCACACTCCTCAAATCTCTCATCGATGGAGGAAAAGGGAAAAGGAAAAAAAGGATAATAAGTCCTCTCTATATTTCATGCTTAAAACACTCATAGATGAATAGTTCCCCACCCTTTAAAATTACAGCAAAAACCTTGAATCTACAGTTATGCAGGTTCTAATTTTCCTCTGCTAGGGTTTCCGAACTCTGCTGACAACTTTTCATTACTCTCAAAAGCTTAATTTCTATTTAAAATAAACCTAATTTTATTTTTATTTTAATTACATTACTAACTATCCTTAACTCTTTGTAATTTGTCCTTACTACTCTAATTTAATCAATATTCTAGTTTCTCTCCAATTCTCAAATTCCTCTTATTCTAATAATTTAATTATTATTAAAATTCTAATAATTCGACTACAATCCTAACAATTCCCAACATACTCAATAAATTAAATAAATGCATTCAAGCACTCTAGTTACTCAAATAAAATATAATCATAAATTGGGGTGTAACAACTCTCTCATGCTTAAAGAATTTCGGCCCTAAAAAATTTCCTGACACAAACAGCTCCGAATGAAATACTTAACTGCCCACGTGTCTCTCTTCTAAGGTCGTCTTCTTAAGTTCTAACATATCTGCCACACAAAGTCTGTCATGGAATTTTGTAATCCCATCCTCATCTATCCTAAAGTGTACCTCTTTACCTTGATTGATTAACACCAATTGGTCAATCAATTCCAATTCAACTTTTTGACCTTTTTCGATTCCGTCAAGAATACCACTAATCAGCTTCAACATACCAACCTTCACACTATTGAAAGAAATCTCGCACACCAAACCAAGATCTCTAAACTGCTTGATTAAATCTAATTCTCTAACCATCAATGTCGACATATGCAAAGACTTCCTGCTTAACGTATATGCCACCATATTAGCTTTATCGGGATAGTAACTCAACCCAAAATCGTAATCCTCCAAGAGCTTGAGCCACCTTCTCTGCCTTATCTTTAATCCCCTCTAGCCAAACCGACACTCAAACTCTAGTGATCACAAAACAGCTCAAACCTCGAAACTTACCGAGAATGATCACAACTTTACTTATATCTATCTTCACATAAACTCCATTTCCGGACACACATTTCTTGAAGCCAACCTCAATTAGAAAACCATCTATCCTTTTATTTATATTAACTTTTTTAAAATTAATTTTATATAAAAATAATGTGTTGATTTAAATATTTATTAGGCTAATATTATTATTATATCTTGATTATTTTTTTTTAAAAGCAAGAGATTATATTAGAACTAAACAAGATTCGAGATTACAAATCACAAAAGGCCGAAAAAGAAAATTACACACCGATTGGAACCTAGCATAAGTAAAACAATGGGTTATTGCTAAACTCATAAAAGTTATAATTGGAATGAGTAATTTTCCCTATAAACGACCACCTCCTGTGGTGTCGTTTTCTTTTACCTCCCCGTTTCACTTGGGAGGACGGCACGCTAGACCCTTCACGCGAAATTTGGAAGGAGAATGCGCCCGTGGTGGGATGAATTTTATTTCAGTTCTTCCTACGATATCACACGAACTTTCTTATTTGTCCTACGAGTAGGAAAGGGGAAAAAAGATCTCAACTAAACCCTAGGAGTTTACTAAGTGTGGGGATTTACACCTAGACTAGAAATTCTGGAGTCCGGGAGGTCGGTTATACATAGGGAAGTGTTTAAACACCCTACATATCTGTAGTACTCTACAGGAACCTTCTCTGTGTCATTGTGATTGTGTTTGCTGCTAATGATTGGGAAAGTTTCTCCTTTGTGTTAGGAGAAGGAATTGAATTGATTTAAAGAAAGACAGACAGATAGACAGACTGACTATTTTTGGTATTTTATTAGCTCGCTGAGATTCCTTGTGAACCTCATGCCTACATATCCCTAGTGGAAGTCAGAGCTTAATGTAGTTCGGGGAACTAACTAGGGAAATTAATGTTTTTGGTGCCTTGCTTGAAGCTCAAGGTTGAAGCTTGGAATTAAATCTCTGTTTACAGTAAAGAGACATGAAATTATCTCTACAGAGAGGTATTTGTACTATTCTACCACAAACATTTAAAAGAGTGACAGAATAACTGGATTCATTTCATTCAAGAGGGGGACCTTACTTGTGTGTGCAAGTATGCCAGTCAGATGCCTCTTAAATGAAAGAAAGATGCTCGTCCAAATTAGGGAAAGTGTACAAGTCTGGGGATGTGCCAGAGCATGTCTTTCAGAGTCCTAAATGGGAGACTTTGATTGAAATTGAAATTGAAATGTTTGTTTGTTTGAATGTGGTAGAGTAGTAAAAATATCTATCTATAGAGATAAGCTATGTCTATCTACTGTATAAAAGATTTGACTTTAGCTGGCTTGTATGAGGCCCAAGCTTGAGGCTTTTTGATTGATTAATTAATGTTATTGACTCTGGGAGATGACTCCACTGGGGATTAATCACAGGGTATTTTTGTGTTCTGTACAAAGCCCAGAATTGAGGCTGACTCTACTTAGGGAGACTCTATTTGTGTGCCTTGTACAAAGCCCAAGGTTGTGGCTGACTGTTGAGGATAATTGAATGAATGACTTTATTTTATGTGCCTTGTACAAAGCCCAAGGTTGTGGCTGACTCTAGCTAGGGAAAACATTATTTTCTGCCTTGTACAAAGCCCAAGGTTGTGGCGGACTCTTAAATGAATTAAGTATGGATGACTATATGGGGAAAAGATCCTAAGTGTTAGGAATCTTTGACACATGAAAGATATGGTTTATCTGCCTTGTACAAAGCCCAAGGTTGTGGCTACTGAGTGATGAAGAACTCACTGGGGAGACTCTATTATCTGCCTTGTACAATGCCCAAGGTTGAGGCTGACTCTTGACAGGGGAGTTTTATTGTTTGGGTGCCTTGTATGAAGCCCAAGGTTGAGGCTAACTGTTTTTGTTGGTTTTAACTCTACTGGAGATTAAAAAGACTGTTTTTCTTTTGGAAGCTAACCCTTTCCAGGGATTTTGATTCAGCTGGTGAATTTGTCTATTAAAAGACTGACTTTTATCATGTTTTTTTTTGGAAGCTAACCCTTTCCAGGGATTTTGACTCTTTTGGGGAAATTGTTACCTAAGAGAATGAAGTCTATTATTTATTTATTAATTTTGGAGGCTAACCCTTTCCAGGGATTTTTATTGAAATGAAGGAATGGATTGATTTTAAATGACTTTGGAGGCTAACCCTTTCCAGGGAATTTAAGATTGAAAAAGGATGGCAGAAAGATTATCTAGTGGAGACTCTTTGTTTAAAGCCCAAGATGAAGGCTGACTCAATGCTGAGGATGACCAAAACATAGATCCTAGACTCTACTAAGGAGGATTGATGAAGATAAGGGTGACAGAGACTGTCCATGTCTCTCATTCCAAAAAGTGTACTCAATGCAAAATTGAGACAAACTTAGCTTGTTTTAAAGTCTGGTTTAAATTGGAAGAAACTCACCAGGGTAGGCTAAAAGGTGACTAAAGACCTGTTCCTATGTTTGTAAGAAACCTGATGGGTCCTTGTATACAAGCTCAAGAGGAAGCCGGAAATGCTTTTAAGAAGCCTGTGGGTCCTTGTACAAAGCCCAAGAGGAGGCTAATCGAGGGTCCTTGTTATAGCACAAGAGAAAGCTTATGTGGTTTTGAACTTATTTTGGCTCTAAGCAAATGGGTAAGAGGTTTCACCGGGAATAATTCCTCTTTGGGTGGATGTGTCCTATTTATTTGGATTCTAAGGTTTTTGCCAAGATGTTTCACCGGGAATAATTCATCTTGGGGGTTTGAACTACAGATCTCTAATTAGGAAAGAGCCTTCACCGGGAAGACATTCTCAATCCTAGGCCATATTCCTATAATATATATATAGTTTAACTGTCCTAAGGTTTATACTCAAACGCAGTTCTAAACTAATATATGCACAGTTTATATTTGACAGTAATTTAAATAAAGACTGTAAATTGAAAGCTTGTAAAGCCTAACCTGGATGGAGTGGAGGCCATTGAAGAAGTATGTACAGAGCCTCAACAGTATTTTTGTTGTTTTGTTGATAACAGTTGAATATATATGATAAACAGTTAATGGTTTTTGAAAACAGAAGAAGTGAAGATGGACAAAGGTCACATAGGTATCTGAAGAGTTTCACCGGGAATAATGCCCTTCAAATACCAGAAGAATGTTTTGAAAACAGAAAGAAGATTTTGAAAATACAGTTTTGAAAACAAGCTAAGAAGAGAAGGTGTTTGGGACTTACACTCTATTAGAGGCCCAGTACTTTACAGTACTGGTTAAAAAAAACAGTTGAAAAGATACGGGGTTCTGTTGTTTGAAGACCTCGATTGTCTGTTTACTTTGAAGTTTGAACATAATTTGAATTTTGACAAAAGTCAACTTAATTGAAGTACAGACAAAATCTATACCTAATTAAGACCTAAATGATTAGGGTTTTTATCATATAATTACTCACACAATTAATTAGATTAATACAAAGTGAAAATGTATATTAAGTATTTAAGAAAATAACTTAAAACATATGATTTTAAACCTAATTAAAATATAGGAAATAAATAATATTTTTATGATTTTTTTGATTAAACACAAAATATATGTATTAAGTGACATGTGTGTGAAAAATGAAGTAAAAATGACTTAATTTGATAGATTAAATAATTAAGTGAAGTTTGTATAAAAAAAGAAAGAAAATAAGGGGTAAAAAATTGGTTTGGCCCTAGTATGGTTCGAACCCACGCCCCTTTGGTCACACCACAAAACAATAACCAGCTGAGCTGCGCGCGCAGCTTGTTATTCAGATGCAACGAATTGTTTATATTTTAAAAAGACCCATGAGATTCAAATTTCGCGCGCCACCATCTTCGTCTTCAACCTTGAGCTCAGAAATTTTGAATTTCTAACTCCCTTGTTTCTCAACCAAATGGTGTGATGTAAACATCAATTTTGCTTTATTTTGGACGAGGAACATGGCCATGGATTCAGAATTTATTTATCTTAAGTGTAACTAACTAATTTTAGCATGAACATGAAGAACACGTAAACCCTAATTTTAAAATTAAATGATGCACAAGATGAATAAATGAATGATGATAGAGGGTTTTTAATCCTCTGATGATGCTGAACAAGATAGAATCGAGCTATTTCATAAAGAGTACTTGAATTAAGGAGCTGGAGTTTGAAAACTTACCTCTGAAAATGGAGGTCGTGAGGATGATTGAGAGCACCTGGGCTTGTATGGATGATCTGGATAGCTTCCTTGTAACCCAGTGATGCTAACTGAATGCTTATTGTGACTTGAGTCCTTCTGAATTGTTCTATGGACCTCCCTCGATTTCAGCTTCAAGTGAACATGGAGGTTGTTGAATTTGGAGTTACAGATGAGCTGCAGCCATCTGGTTAGCTTCACTATGACCAGAGGAACGTGCCTGGATGCTTGGCTTTGTTGGAAACTCTTTGAATTGCTCGATGGTCCTCCAACTGCAAGTGCTCCAAAATGAACTCGATAATGGTGTTCTTCTACTTACAGAAGTGATCCAGGTGCTTGGATCACCTCAAATGAACCCCCTGAGGATGATAGAAGGCTTACTTTTCAAAGATGAGCCTTGGTTTGAAGAAATCGATTCTTCTTGCCAAAGAACTTTGAAAAACAATAAGCAAAAGGAGAGAATGAGAAAGCAAGTATTATGGTTGCTTTGGTGTGATTTTGAATGAGGAATGCCTCTATATTTATAGGCAAATGGTTCAGTACTGAAGTAGAGGAGTGAGCTTCCTTAGTGAAGTTGATTTGCTTCCTTAGCCATGAAGAAAGTTTGGAAAATATCCAAGTGCAATGATGCATTTTCGGGCTAGCTTCTCCAACCATTGATCTTGCAGGATCTTGGGGGACATTTCTGACTCAGAGGAGGGTTCCAATTGGCTAGTGAGAAGATTCCTTGATGATTCATCATTTGCCATAAATTCAAGAATGTAATCATTACTTAATCACATGGCTTGGTTTTGGAATATTCTCTTCAATCTTTATGCAATGATGGAAATTGATGCATGGTATGTTTTCAGATGCATTAGAGGTCGTGTAGCACCACTTAGTGAAGCAAGATGCACAAAATTGCAAAGTTCCAAATTGTACATGACCTATAATTTTAGTTTATGAGGCCAACTTTGGACAAGCATAACTCTTAGCTCAAATTGAATTTGGAGAAGGTTGAACACAATTTGGAAAGCCCTAAACATCTACTTTAAACCATTAGTTTATGTCTTCTTCAGAATCCTTTGGGAAATTTGTGAAAAATGAGGCCAAAGTTGGAAAAAAACTAGGTTAAAACACTTAGAAAAATTTCTAAGTGTTTATGACCTAAACTTCAAAATTTCCAAAACTTCATAAATGGTTGATCTTTTGAGAAAAGTTCCTTTGTAAGATGTTGTTTTATTTTGCAAGATCTACAACTTTCATGTTGGAAGTTTTTTGAGTTGTGTAGGTGAAATTTTGAGTTCTCACCATGCCTTCAAAAACCCTAATTCCCGACTTTTCGCTCCTTGATGAATTTCTTTGAATTTCTTTGGCCAAATGACTTTGACATCCATATATTGATGATATTGATCTTTGAAAGTCATTTTTTGACCAAAAACCTTAAAAGTCAATGATGATCCTTCACAGTTGACTTTTTCCTGACAAAGTGAATTTTTGGGTTTTTGTGTAGAAACAAGATCTTTTCCTCAAATGAATGATGTAAATGGATTATATTGAGGTAGTAGAGATCCTTGAATCATGTCTTGAGTTTTGGATTCATTCCCTGATCAAAAGTCAACCATCTTGGTGAATTAGGTCAAAACCCTAATTTGTCGACCATGTGAAAATAATGACTGTAGACTTTGAATTGAAGTGTGATGTCCAGTAGATCTTGTAATATGAGTTATTTGAAGAAGATTGATGTCTTTGAATGACCCTCTGGGGCTTTTTAGGGTTTCCCAAATGTGATCCCTGATTTTAGTCCTTGATAGGCTCAAAACCCTAGTCTGGTGACCTGAGTAAGCCTGTACTCAGATGACTGGATGTCTAATCAATCATAGATGAGAAAAATGAAGTCTTTGAGCCCCATGATTGTATTAGAGATTAGTCTTTGTATTGATTGATCCTTTGCCTGAGCTTTCTTGTCTTTGAGCATCCTCGATTAGGTACCAGGTGGAGAAATGACTGCTCTGGGTACTTGTCTTGACCTGATGAAAAATCCTGAAGATATGTCATCTCAGGGGGGTCAAAAATTAGGGTATGACAGATGCCCCTATTTAAGTTTCTTTTATCTGGAGGGAGAGAGATTGAGATCTCGATCTCTCCTGCGTAAAAGAGACTTAAATATCAAAGAATGCCCGAATTTTGGGCGCTCCTGAGATGTTGTAATTGATAAAATCTTTGCATGATTTGATCCTGTTGTCGCACTTGGCGGGGGATGAGGAGACAAACTCCTGCAGAAATACTTGATGTGGATTCTGGTGAATGGATGGCGATGTAGGATGCGCAATCCATCTTCTTTGACTAAGTATTGATACTTAGAAAAAGGTAAGCAACCTCTCCTTGTTTCGGATGTCCATATCTCGAAACTGGTCTCGGTTGCATTTGGACAATATCTCAGATAAAGAGAAAATTTCCAAAAGGTTTGTTTCCTCATCAAACTTCTCATCAGTACTTGGAGACGAGACGCCATTTGATGGTAGTAGAGAAACTTCAAAGGTTTGTTTCCTCGTCAAACTTCTTACCAGCGCTTGGAGATAAGATGCCATTTGACGGCTGTAAAGAAACTTCACCATCTTCCCTTTTGACTTGACGTCTTTGGAAGAATGTCATATGGCCTCATGATCTTTTGAGGGGCTAATGACTTGGTTTGAAGGCGGACGAACTGTTTTCGGGGTGAAAACTGCCATTCGTCGATTGGTGCCTGGGGAATCAACGAACTATTTTCCTAAGAGGAACACTGCCATTCATTGACTCTGTGGGGAGTTAAACATCCCAGAAATAGACAAACTGTTTGAAGAAACTGCCATTTGTCGATCTCTTGAGTATTTAGCAGACAAACTGTCTTTTCTTGGGAAAAGACTGCCATTTGCCAATTGCTTGGGGAGCAAACTGTCTTCTACTGGGAGAGACTGCCATTTGTCGACCTTTGTTATGATAAAGTGAGCAAACTGTCTTCTGCTGAAAGAGACTGCCATTTGCTGACTCCTGGGGAAACAAACTGTCTTCTACTGGGAGAGACTGCCATTTGTCGACCTTTGTTATGATAAAGTGAGCAAACTGTCTTCTGCTGAAAGAGACTGCCATTTGCTGACTCTGTTAGAGAATCTGAACTATCTTCTGGACAAAGACTATCATTCACTGACTCCGCCGGGGAATCATTTGTCGATCTGCTGGGAGATTCTGAATTTTCCTTTGACAAGAAGTGGCACCTCTTGACCCTGCTGGGGAAATACCAAACCTGTAGGGAGTTCCGGAATGTGAAGCAGACTATCTTATCTGAAGAAGACTGTCGAATGTCGCTCTGCAGGAGATTTTCGGCTGAGGAATTCCAAAAGTGAACAAACTATCTCTTTGAGGGAGACTACCATTTATTGACTTGCTTGGGGAAATCTCTCTACATGGATCATTGTCTTGAAGGAAAAAGTTTCTCCAGGACTTGCAGGGGAAACTTGAGTTCATGCCTTAATGACTTAGGCGTTCTCATGATTTAAAAGCCTAATTTGACTATGCAGTTATGATGCAATGTATGCATGAATATTATGACAATTGTAAAGTGTAAAGTGAAAGTGAATAGAATTGTCGCAGATGGAAAATCCTATGATACGTCTTGAATTCTTGTTGATCAGAAGATGTCCTCTTCTTGGAGTTCGAACTCTGTTGGGAATATCTGGCTATCAGTTGTCCGCTGTCCGAAGTAAGTAATATGAATTGAAGTAAAGATCCGTCATCGGGAGATGTTCGCAAAGCGACCTCATGGGGAAATATCGGTTCCCGGAGTCTCAACCGTTCTCGGAGCAACTATTTGCATTCTTCCTATTGTTTGTAAACCTTAGAAAGAAATTTCACCTTTATTTTTGCAAGTAAATCCATTTTTATTTTATGAAAACATTTGTTTCAAGAAAAATGACTGTTTAAACTTAAAATGCATTTCAAGAAACTGAATAAGACTAGATTGCAAAGGAAAAGCACAAGGCTCAAATTATTATATATGGAATGGTAATCAGCCAAATGCTTGATTCCATGGAGTATTTACAAAGTTGGAAATTGGTAATTTTCGGGAAAAGGGCTACGATGAAACGTGACGACCGTTATCTCTCCCTTCCACTCCAAGTTGCGTTGTATTCGTGCTTCGTAGAAGATGACCTACTGCTGATGAACACTCTGCTATGGATTTTGAATGATCAAGTTTGTCCTGAACACAGTTACTTGCCATATATCCCTAACTTTTGCGTAAACTACCCCTTTCGGGTTTTAAGTTTACCGGGATTGATTATTTATTTTTTTATGTCTCTAACTTTTGCCTGAATCGCCCTTTCGGGTTTTCGATTCACCGAGACGCTCTTTTTTGCCTAAGCCGCTCTTTGCGAGTTTTCAACTTAGCGAGCTGTTCTTTTTGTTTATTTAGGCGAAGTATTTCTTGACTGCGTCGACGTTCACAGGACGGGTGAATTCTTCTCCATCCATAGTCGTGAGTATTAAGGCTCCTCCTGAGAAAGCTCTCTTGACCACGTAGGGGCCGTCATAATTGGGAGTCCATTTCCCTCTCGAATCTGTGAGAAAAGATTGAATCTTTTTGAGTACAAGGTCGCCTTCTTTGATTGTGCGAGGTCGAACCTTTTTGTCGAAAGCTTTCTTCATTCTTTGTTGATATAGCTGTCCGTGGCATAAAGCTGTCATGCGCTTTTCTTCGATTAAGTTCAATTCATCGAATCTGCTTTGACACCACTCGGCTTCTGTTAATTTTGCTTCCATCAAGACTCTCATTGATGGAATCTCAACCTCTATAGGTAGGACTGCCTCCATGCCATATACAAGGGAGAAAGGAGTTGCTCCAGTCGAAGTACGTACTGATGTACGATAACCATGAAGAGCATACGGGAGCATTTCATGCCAATCTTTGTAAGTGATGACCATCTTCTGAATGATTTTCTTGATGTTTTTGTTAGCTGCTTCTACAGCTCCATTCATCTTTGGTCTGTAAGGAGATGAGTTGTGATGTTCAATCTTGAATTCTTCACAAAGCTCCTTCATCATTTTGTTATTCAAATTTGACCCATTGTCAGTGATTATCTTGCTAGGAATGCCGTAGCGACAGATGATGTGATTCTTGATAAACCTGACGACAACTTGTCTTGTAACGTTTGCATATGAAGCTGCTTCAACCCATTTGGTAAAATAGTCTATGGCTACCAAGATGAAGCGATGTCCGTTGGACGCTTTTGGTTCGATCATTCCAATCATGTCGATTCCCCACATGGAGAAAGGCCAAGGGGAAG